>NW_028283568.1:137500-437500 GCF_059441095.1 Idiotropiscis lumnitzeri
AAAAAGGAAAAGAAAAGAAAAGGAAAACCATGTCTAAGAACGAGGGTGGGCGGAAGGGGTCGGGAGGTGGGTCAACGACCCGTGATCGAGACCGGTCTGGCGGATTCCCGGGAGGCCAGACCAGCGAGTCTTTTCGTGACCCTTCAGGGGGCCGTGAGGGTGGCCAGGCCAGTGCGTCCCATTGGGGCCATTCAGGCGGACGTCCGGAACGACCCGAACGCCACATGAAGTCCGCTGATGGAGCTGGGGCGAGGAGCGGCGGCAGGCCATGGAACGTCGCCGAGTCAGGAACGTGGCGCGGCGGCTGGTCGTTGAACCCTGCCGAGACAGGAACGTGGAGCGGCGGCAGATTGTCGAGCCCCGCCGAGACAGGAACGTGGAGCGGCGGCTGGTCGTCGAGCCCCGCCGAGACAGGAACGTGGAGCGGCGGCAGATTGTCGAGCCCCGCCGAGACAGGAACGTGGAGCGGCGGCTGGTCGTCGAGCCCCGCCGAGACAGGAACGTGGAGCGGCGGCTGGTCGTCGAGCCCCGCCGAGACAGGAACGCGGAGCGGCGGCTGGTCGTCGAGCCCCGCCGAGACAGGAACGTGGAGCGGCGGCTGGTCGTCGAGCCCCGCCGAGACAGGAACGCGGAGCGGCGGCTGGTCGTCGAGCCCCGCCGAGTCAGGAACGCGGAGCGGCGGCTGGTCGTCGAGCCCCGCCGAGTCAGGAACGTGGAGCGGCGGCTGGTCGTCGAACCCCGCCGAGTCAGGAACGCGGAGCGGCGGCTGGTCGTCGAGCGTCGCCGAGACAGGAACGTGGAGCGGCGGCTGGTCGTCGAGCCCCGCCGAGGCGGGAGCGTGGAGCGGCGGCTGGTCGTCGAGCGTCGCCGAGACCAGAACGTGGAGCGGCGGCTGGTCGTCGAGCGTCGCCGAGACCAGAACGTGGAGCGGCGGCTGGTCGTCGAGCCCCGCCGAGGCGGGAGCGTGGAGCGGCGGCTGGTCGTCGAGCCCCGCCGAGGCGGGAGCGTGGAGCGGCGGCTGGTCGTCGAGCGTCGCCGAGACCGGAACGTGGAGCGACGGCTGGTCGTCGAACCCCGCCGCGTCAGGAACGTGGAGCGGCGGCTGGTCGTCGAACACCGCCGAGACCGGAACGTGGGGCGGCGGCCCATCGTTGAACCCCGCCGACACAGGAACGCGGAGCGACGGCTGGTCGTCGATCCCTGCCGAGACAAGAACATGGAGCGGCGGTGGGTCGTCGTCCACCGCCGAGGCAGGAACCAAGAGCGGCCGCGGGCCGTCGAGCGCCGCCGGGGCCAAGGCGAGCAGTGGCGACGGGTCGTCGGATGCTGCCGCGGCCAGAGCGGGGTGCGATGGTGGGTCCTCGTGCGTCGCCGAGACTGAGGCGTGACGCGGCGGCGGACCGTCGTCCATCGCGGGCACCGGAACCGGGAGCGGCGGCTGGTCGTCGACCCCTGCCGAGACAAGAATGTGGAGCGGCGGTGGGTCGCCGTCCACCGCCGAGGCAGAAACCAGGAGCGGCCGTGGGTCGTCGAGCGTTGTGCCGGAGCCAAGGCGAGCAGTGGCGACGGGTCGTCGGATGCTGCCGGAGCCAAGGCGAGCAGTGGCGACGGGTCGTCGGATGCTGCCGAGGCCAGAGCGGGGTGCGATGGTGGGTCGTCGTGCGTCGCCGAGGCTGAGGCGTGACTCGGCGGCGGACCGTCGTCCATCGCAGGCACCGGGACCGGGAGCGGCGGCGCTTCATCAGGCGCCGCTGGGACCGATACGGCAGGCGACTGCTCGTCGTCCACCACGGGTGCAGGGACCGGGAGTGACGGCTGCGGGCCGTGTTCTGCCAAAACGTGAGCTTGGAGCGGAGGCAAGGCGTGCCCCACCGGAACATGGGCTTGGGACGGACGCACAACGTGCTCCGCCGGAACGTGAGCTTGGGACGGACGCGCAGCGTGCTCCTCCTGAACGTGAACCTGGGTCGGAAGCAGGGTGTGCTTCCCCTGAACGTGGACTTGGGACGGACGCACAACGTGCTCCGCCTGAACGTGAGCTTGGGACGGACGCACAGCGTGCTCCGCCTGAACGTGAGCTTGGGACGGACGCACAGCGTGCTCCGCCTGAACGTGAACTAGGGACGGACGCCGGACGGGCTCCGCGTGAACGTGAACTTGGGTCGGGGGCAGGATGTGCTCCGCCTGAACGTGAACTTGGTTCGGGCGCACAGCGTGCTCCGCTGGATTGGGAGCTGGGATCGCCATTGGGGCCCCGGGACGGGGCTCGGCCGCTGACGGGGAGCCGGGACACGGCTCAGCAGCTGGCGGGGAGCCGGGACTGGGCTCAGCAGCTGGCGGGGAGCCGGGACTGGGCTCAGCAGCTGGCGGGGAGCCGGGACTGGGCTCAGCAGCTGGCGGGGAGCCGGGACTGGGCTCAGCAGCTGGCGGGGAGCCGGGACTGGGCTCAGCAGCTGGCGGGGAGCCGGGACTGGGCTCAGCAGCTGGCGGGGAGCCGGGACAGGGCTCAGCAGCTGGCGGGGAGCCGGGACAGGGCTCAGCAGCTGGCGGGGAGCCGGGACAGGGCTCAGCAGCTGGCGGGGAGCCGGGACTGGGCTCAGCAGCTGGCGGGGAGCCGGGACAGGGCTCAGCAGCTGGCGGGGAGCCGGAACGGGGCTCGGCCGCCTTCGAGGAGTCGGCACGGGACTCTGGAGGCTGCGGCTCGCATGGAGGCGGCGGGGTCCGTGCAGCGGGAGCTGCATTGGTCACTGCTGCAGGCGTGGAGGCGACAGCGGGCCGGGCGCAGCAGTCGATCCGGGCACAGCCGAACCGGGGGCCCTGATCCCTGTCAGCCTGCCGCCATAGGGAATCAGGAAAACGGGAGACCTGAGGGACCGTGACTGCGGGGGCTGGTGAACGCGAGCTAGGAGACGCCAGGGGAGCGTGATCCGGTGCTGAAACTGATGGTGAACGATGTGCGCGACGTGACCGTGACTTCCGGGATTTGGGACGTGAAGCGCGCGAGGGGGAGTGGGAGGTGGTCGCGAAAAACTCAAATGGCTCGGGGGGAGGAAGGTGACGGCTCAAAAATAACTCCGCGTTGCGCTGAGCGACTAAGAGAGTGGCAATATATTCAAAATCATAGTCGTGATCTGGATCGGAAAAAATGTGAGGGGCAAGGTGCTCAAAATCAAACTCGTGACCGGACTTACTCGAACCGTGAGGGGGTGAAAGGGCTTGGTGCTCAAAATCGTCCTCGTAATCCGAATCTATGATCAGGTGAGGGGGTATGACAGGCTGGTAATCGGTGCTGTAATCGGGGGGCAAAAGGGGAGAAACAGACGTCGAGCGGAAAATGGAACCTACTTGAAGGACACGGGGTTGGTCGGCAGGCTGAGGGGGGTTGTCCGTCCGGCGGCGTCATGGACAACAACATGAACATTACAAATCAGCAATCACTGACCACTGCAAAAGGGAAAACCACATCATGGACCGGGAGAAGGGCAGGGTCATCCGCACCGAAGAGAACAAACAACAGCGCTGGATCAGAGAGGCCATTGAGATCTGCAAGCGAGGCATAAAAACCATGAACAGAGACAAGGGAGCCTTCATCCTCTCTACCACCTAGAGCAGCATCTTGGCGGAGTGAACGGACAGCGGGGGGCGTGACTTGCCTTCATTCTTGTGACAGGTAAGTCACGCCCTCATGGAACATCAGCTGATAAAGACGGGTCACAAGACACCATCATGTGACACTCTGAAGAAGGCGAAAGACTTTCGTATTGTGACATCCTCAAGGCCTAAACACTCATCCGAGCAAATATAAGGTAGATTTTGTGAACCTGCCCGGAGAAAAACATCAACGAAAATAATTTGTATTTGTTTTAACCAGTTGGTGGCGCTACCACTGCGATCAAAAATAAGTTGGCAGCCGTCTTCAGGGCCTGAATATCCATGACGCCGCCGTGAGCCTCTCGCTGGGTCCTTCTTTGGTCGGGTCATTCTGTCAGGACTCGCCGGTCGGCGAGGAGGAGGTGGACCCAAAAGGCGAGGAGGCAGAGAGGTCAGTAACGTGAAGGGAATTTATTAACTGAAACAACCAGGGCAAACAATGTGGCAGCCGTCGCAGCTCGGGCCCTAATAACAATTTCTAGAAAAACAATAGGGACCTCGCAGCGGTCACTGCTCGGGCCCGAATAATAATAATAATAATAATTTCCACAAAAACAATGGGGACCTCGTAGCGGGCGCTGCTCGGGCCCTAATAATAATTTCTACATAAACAATAGGGACCTCGCCGCGGTCGCTGCTCGGGCCCCAATAATAATTTCTACACAAAGTCCATTGTGGTGACCCGCCCCCTTTTAATAAATTCAAAATGGCCGACTTCCTGTAAAACCTAGCTCATTGCTCCAAGAGACTTTTTTGTAGGTCTTGGTCTTATACATACAGTGAGCCCTCGCTACTTCGCGGTTCACCTTTCGCGGGTTCAGTGCTTCGCGGGTATAAAAAATATTCGGGGGCATTGTAGTTTCGCCGAGCGGCACGACGGGGCGCTGGAGCGGTTAGACGGCCGGCGTGCGCCGAAGAAGAGCGTGGGCGAAGAGAAGAGTGGACGAAGAAGAGCACGTTCCCCCGGACACGATCGGTGGCGACGTTTCGCGCGGTTCGGACCGTACGAGCTCCGGCCGGCGTGCGTGGCAGTTAAGCCGTAGAGGAGCACCTTCCCCGGGCACGGGCGGTGCCAAGCGGCCCCTAAGTTTAACCGAATGGAAGCTCCGGAGGAGGAGGGCATGCTCGCGTCACAGTAAGCCGAAGAGGAGCACCTTCCCCTGGCACGGGCGGTTCCAAGCGGCCCCTAAGTTTAACCGAATGGAAGCTCCGGAGGAGGAGGGCATGCTCGCGACACAGTAAGCCGAAGAGGAGCACCTTCCCCGGGCACGGGCGGTGCCAAGCGGCCCCTAAGTTTAACCGAATGGAAGCTCCGGGGGAGGAGGGTGGGCGTGTGTCACAGTTAAGCCGAATTGGAGCACCTCTTCCGCCCGGGCACGAGCGGAGCGCGAAGCTGTCAGTTATGAATGAATAAATGAATAAATAAATAAATAAATAAAGAATGGCACCTTTCATTTCACAGGGCACACCAGACGGCGTACCAGCAGGTAAAAGTCTGAGTAATTAAATCAATACAAAAAGAATGGCTGGGGAATAAAAAAATAATACGTTTTAATAATAATTTGTTTTTTTTGTTATAACATGAATTTCACTCTCTCTCTCCCCGTATATATATATATATATATATATATATATATATATATATTTATATATTATATTTATATATATATATATTTATATATTTATAAATATATATTATATATATTGTATTTTTTTTTTAAGCATTTTTGAAGGTGCGCCGCTACTTCGCGGATTTTCAGTTTTCGCGGGTGGTCTCGGTCCCCATTAACCGCGATAACCGAGGGTTCACTGTACTCCATAAAATTTACAAAAAGCGAGGTGAAACACTCAACCAGGGCTGCTCTGCATGTTGTGCTGGGCCACCTGGAACAACAGCGGAGCTATGCAAGGATGCTCTTTGTGGACTACAGCTCGGCATTCAACACGATCATCCCAGACATCCTCGTCGCCAAACTGGACACTCTCGGCCTCCCTGCCCTCACACGCATCTGGATTAAGGACTTTCTGACCAACAGACCCCAGACTGTGTTGCTCGGCCCCTACACGTCCTCCACCCTCATGCTGAGCACCGGTTCCCCCCAAGGATGCGTGCTGAGCCCTCTCCTGTACGCCCTCTACACCTACGACTGCAGCCCGGCCCACGGCAACAACACCATCGTCAAGTTTGCTGACGACACGACAGTGGTCGGTCTGATCTCGGAAGGTGACGAGACAGCCTACAGAGAGGAGGTAGGGAGACTGACAACTTGGTGCAAGGACAACAGACTGCACCTTAACTCTGCTAAAACAAAGGAGATTGTCGTCGACTTCAGGAGGAACAAGACGCTGCCGCCCCCCCTCTGCATCGAAGGCGTGTGTGTGGAGAGGGTCCACACGTTCAAGTTCCTGGGAGTACAGATCTCCGATGACCTTTCTTGGAGTCACAACACCACAGCAGTGGTAAAGAAGGTCCGCCAACGTCTGCACTTCCTGAGAGTCCTCAGGAAATTCAACCTGGACAGGAAGCTGCTGCTGGCCTTCTACCACTCGTCCATCGAGAGCCTGCTGACGTACTGTGTCTCCACCTGGTACAGCGGCTGCACTGAGGCGGACAGAGTGAGGCTCCAGAGGACAGTCAAAACAGCGCAAAGGATTATTGGCTGCCCTCTCCCCTCGCTGTCGGACATCTACACCGCCCGGTGCCTCAGAAGGGCTCTCAACATCGTCAAAGACAATACCCACCCAAACTCACACCTGTTCGACCTGTTGCCCTCTGGCAGGCGCTACAGATGCATCAAATCAAGGACCAATAGACTGAGAAACAGTTTCTTTCCGAGAGCCATCTCCATACTGAACTCTCACACACACACGAGACCACCCTAACCTTGCAAAACAGCATTGTGATGTGTTTCTATATGCCCTATTCAGTACTGAATTCCATTGCACTGTCTTATTTATTTATCTAATTTATATATTGTCTGTATTATTGTTGTATTGCACTGGAGAGGGGAGCCCTCTAATCTCGTTGCACACTTGAGTACAATGACAATAAAGGGATTTCTATTTCTATTCTATTCTTTTTTTAACTTTTCTCGAGGGCCATGGCGAGCCATTTCAAAAAAGCTGCACAACTAACGTATAAAATATTGATAAATTTGCTCTACCTGATGTGTGTGTAAAGTTTCACGAGTTGTCGTTCATATTTAGAACCTCATAATCAGCGTTGTTTTATTGCCGAACAGTGCAATGCCACTCCCACAACTTTTCACGAAAAAGGATGAATTTCGTATTGTGACATCCTCATGGCCGAAACAGTCATCCGAGCATATATGAGGGCGACCTTGTTGAGTTGCACGGAGAAAAACATCCAAGAAAATAACTTGTATTAGCTTTTACCAGTTGGTGGCGCTACTACTACGATGAAAAATAAGTTGGTAGATGTCTTCAGGGCTGAAGTATCCTCAAATGTGTACAACTTCGAGAAGATAGGATCATCTGAGTCATGTTGCCAGAGCTTTTGTTGCCACAAAGTACAATCGGATTTTTCAGCACCGTAATAGCCACGCCTTTTGCCAAAACGTCACAAAATTCGGCACAGAGTAAGATCATTGTCTTGAGTCTTTTCTGACTAATTTTCAGTCGGATTCGTCAAAAGGGCACCGTGCAGTACGTGAAAATTAAAATAAAAACAAATTTTTGATTCCACTTGGCGGCGCTGTGTGTATAACAAAATAATAACATTAAGATGTCTTCAGGTCGGGACGTTTTATTTACAGGTGAAGGTTTGGATTTTTAGGAGCATGTGCAGGGGCGTTATTAAGCATTCATTTATTTGTATTAGGTTCATTTTGTCTTATTATTGATATTTGACTGATTCATTAAAAGCAGACAATTATGTTTTAGGTTAATTTTTTACCTGACATGTTTCGGCGAGTCTTTCGCCTTCTTCAGAGTGTCGCATGATGGTGTCTTGAGACCCGTCTTTATCAGCTGATGTTCCATGAGGGTGTGACTTACCTGTCAAAAAAATGAAAAATCAGAGCAGTAAAAGAACAACCACAACATGAACATTACAAATCAGCAATCACTGACCACTGCAAAAGGGAAAACCACATCATGGACCGGGAGAAGGGCAGGGTCATCCGCACCGAAGAGAACAAACAACAGCGCTGGATCAGAGAGGCCATTGAGATCTGCAAGCGAGGCATAAAAACCATGAACAGAGACAAGGGAGCCTTCATCCTCTCTACCACCTGGAGCAGCATCTTGGCGGAGTGAACGGACAGCGGGGGGCGTGACTTGCCTTCATTCTTGTGACAGGTAAGTCACGCCCTCATGGAACATCAGCTGATAAAGACGGGCCACAAGACACCATCATGTGACACTCTGAAGAAGGCGAAAGACTTTCGTATTGTGACATCCTCAAGGCCTAAACACTCATCCGATCAAAAATAAGTTGGCAGCCGTCTTCAGGGCCTGAATATCCTCAAATGTGAAAAATTTCGAGAAGATGGATCATCTGAATCATTTTGCAGGAACTTTTGTTGCCACGGAGAATAATCAGACTCTGCGGCACCGTAATAGCCACGCCCTTCGAAGGAAAGTCACAAAAATAGGGATAGAGTAAGATCAATGTCTTGAGTCTTTTCGAGCCAATTTTCAATCGGATTCGTTAAAAGGGCACCGTGCAGGACGTCAAAATGTAAAAAATGATATTGATTGGCGCAAGGTGTATAACAGAATATAAACATATAGATGTCTTCAGGTACCGACTCTTGATGTACATGTGAAGTTTTGGATTTTTAGCAGCATGTGCAAGAGAGTTATTAAGCATTTTGTCCATTGCGGCGAAGGAAATCTTAAGTGAAAACTTCGAAGCCCCGCCCCCGTCATATAGTATTTCGGAAACAAAAAATTTTAGCCCCAGTGTTTGTCCCAGGTCTTAAGATGCTACAGACAGAATTTTAAGGCAATCAGATGAAGCCTTTAGGATCAGGGTGCAAAAGAATGACCCCTGTAAACATGCAAAAAAGGGCAAAAGTCGGACTTTCAAAAATTCATAACTCACTTCCTGTTCATATTAGACGTTAAAATATCAAATTTTTCGCCATGCCCGATGAGACTGCCAAGTTTGGTGAATTTTTGTGCATGTTTCGGGGGTCAAAAATGCAATCGAACAATCGGAAAAATAATAATAATAATAATTTCTACAAAAACAACAGGGACTTCGCAGCGGTCGCTGCTCAGGCCCTAATAATAATAATAATAATAAAAGTATTAATATTTTCTACAAAAACAATAGGGACCTCGCAGCCGTCGCAGCTCGGGCCCTAATAACAATTTCTAGAAAAACAATAGGGACCTCGCAGCGGTCACTGCTCGGGCCCTAATAATAATAATAATAATAATTTCCACAAAAACAATGGGGACCTCGTAGCGGTCGCTGCTCGGGCCCTAATAATAATAATTTCTACATAAACAATAGGGACCTCGCCGCGGTCGCTGCTCGGGCCCCAATAATAATTTCTACACAAAGTCCATTGTGGTGACCCGCCCCTTTTAAGTAAATTCAAAATGGCCGACTTCCTGTAAAACCTAGCTCATTGCTCCAAGAGACTTTTTTGTAGGTCTTGGTCTTATACATACAGTGAACCCTCGCTACTTCGCGGTTCACCTTTCGCGGGTTCAGTGCTTCGCGGGTATAAAAAATATTCGGGGGCATTGTAGTTTCGCCGAGCGGCACGACGGGCGCTGGAGCGGTTAGACGGCCGGCGTGCGCCGAAGAAGAGCGTGGGCGAAGAGGAGAGTGGACGAAGAAGAGCACGTTCCCCCGGACACGATCGGTGGCGACGTTTCGCGCGGTTCGGACCGTACCAGAGCTCCGGCCGGCGTGCGTGGCAGTTAAGCCGTAGAGGAGCACCTTCCCCGGGCACGGGCGGTGCCAAGCGGCCCCTAAGTTTAACCGAATGGAAGCTCCGGAGGAGGAGGGCATGCTCGCGTCACAGTAAGCCGAAGAGGAGCACCTTCGCCGGGCACGGGCGGTTCCAAGCGGCCCCTAAGTTTAACCGAATGGAAGCTCCGGAGGAGGCGGGCATGCTCGCGTCACAGTAAGCCGAAGAGGAGCACCTTCCCCGGGCACGGGCGGTGCCAAGCGGCCCCTAAGTTTAACCGAATGGAAGCTCCGGGGGAGGAGGGCGGGCGTGTGTCACAGTTAAGCCGAATTGGAACACCTCTTCCGCCCGGGCACGAACGGAGCGCGAAGCTGTCAGTTATGAATGAATAAATGAATAAATAAATAAAGAATGCCACCTTTCATTTCACAGGGCACACCGGACGGCGTACCAGCAGGTAATAGTCGGAGTAATTAAATAAATACAAAAAGAATGGCTGGGGAATAAAAAAATAATACGTTTTAATAATAATTTGTTTTTTTTGTTATAACATGAATTTCACTCTCTCTCTCTCTCTGTATATATATATATATATCTATATATATATCTATATATATATATTATATATATTGTATTTTTTTTTAAGCATTTTTGAAGGTGCGCCGCTACTTCGCGGATTTTCAGTTTCCGCGGGTGGTCTCGGTCCCCATTAACCGCGACAACCGAGGGTTCACTGTACTCCATAAAATTTACAAAAAGCGAGGTGAAACACTCAACCAGGGCTGCTTTTTTGAACATTTCTCGAGGGCCATGGCGAGCCATTTAAAAAAAGCTGCACAACTAACGTATAAAATATTGATAAATTTGCTCTGCCTGATGTGTGTGTCAAGTTTCACGAGTTGTCGTTCATATTTAGAACCTCATAATCAGCGTTGTTTTATTGCCGGACAGTGCAATGCCACTCCCACAACTTTTCACGAAAAAGGATGAATTTCGTATTGTGACATCCTCATGGACGAAACAGTCCTCCGAGCATATATGAGGGCGACCTTGTTGAGTTGCACGGAGAAAAACATCCAAGAAAATAACTTGTATTAGCTTTTACCAGTTGGTGGCGCTACTACTACGATGAAAAATAAGTTGGTAGATGTCTTCAGGGTTGAAGTATCCTCAAATGTGTACAACTTCGAGAAGATAGGATCATCTCAGTCACGTTGCCGGAGCTTTTGTTGCCACAAAGTACAATCGGACTTTTCAGCACCGTAATAGCCACGCCTTTTGCCAAAACGTCACAAAACTCGGCAGAGAGTAAGATCATTGTCTTGAGTCTTTTCTGACTAATTTTCAGTCGGATTCGTCAAAAGGGCACCGTGCAGTACGTGAAAATTAAAATAAAAACAAATTTTTTATTCCACTTGGCGGCGCTGTGTGTATAACAAAATAATAACATTAAGATGTCTTCAGGTCGGGACATTTTATTTACAGGTGAAGGTTTGGATTTTTAGGAGCATGTGCAGGGGAGTTATTAAGCATTCATTTATTTGTATTAGGTTCATTTTGTCTTCTTATTATTGATATTTGACAGATTCATTAAAAGCAGACAATTATGTTTTAGGTAAATTTTTTACCTGACATGTTTCGGCGAGTCTTTCGCCTTCTTCAGAGTGTCGCATGATGGTGTCTTGAGACCCGTCTTTATCAGCTGATGTTCCATGAGGGTGTGAATTACCTGTCAAAAAAATGAAAAATCATAGCAGTAAAAGAACAAGCACAACATGAACATTACAAATCAGCAATCACTGACCACTGCAAAAGGGAAAACCACATCATGGACCGGGAGAAGGGCAGGGTCATCCGCACCGAAGAGAACAAACAACAGCGCTGGATCAGAGAGGCCATTGAGATCTGCAAGCGAGGCATAAAAACCATGAACAGAGACAAGGGAGCCTTCATCCTCTCTACCACCTGGAGCAGCATCTTGGCGGAGTGAACGGACAGCGGGGGGCGTGACTTGCCTTCATTCTTGTGACAGGTAAGTCACGCCCTCATGGAACATCAGCTGATAAAGACGGGTCACAAGACACCATCATGTGACACTCTGAAGAAGGCGAAAGACTTTCGTATTGTGACATCCTCAAGGCCTAAACACTCATCCGAGCAAATATAAGGTAGATTTTGTTAACCTGCCCGGAGAAAAACATCAACGAAAATAATTTGTATTTGTTTTAACCAGTTGGTGGCGCTACCAGTGCGATCAAAAATAAGTTGGCAGCCGTCTTCAGGGCCTGAATATCCTCAAACGTGAAAAATTTCGAGAAGATGGATCATCTGAATCATTTTGCAGGAACTTTTGTTGCCACGGAGAATAATCAGACTCTGAATAATCACGCCCTTCGAAGGAAAGTCACAAAAATAGGGATAGAGTAAGATCAATGTCTTGAGTCTTTTCTAGCCAATTTTCAATCGGATTCGTTAAAAGGGCACCGTGCAGTACGTCAAAATGTAAAAAATGATATTGATTGGCGCAAGGTGTATAACAGAATATAAACATATAGATGTCTTCAGGTACCGACTCTTTATGTATATGTGAAGTTTTGGATTTTTAGCAGCATGTGCAGGAGAGTTATTAAGCATTTTGTCCATTGCGGCGAAGGAAATCTTAAGTGAAAACTTTGAAGCCCCGCCCCCGTCATATAGTATTTCGGAAACAAAAGATTTTAGCCCCAGTGTTTGTCCCAGGTCTTAAGATGCTACAGACAGAATTTTAAGGCAATCAGATGAAGCCTTTAGGATCAGGGTGCAAAAGAATGACCCCTGTAAACATGCAAAAAAGGGCAAAAGTCGGACTTTCAAAAATTCATAACTCACTTCCTGTTCATATTAGACGTTAAAATATCAAATTTCTCGCCATGCCCGATGAGACTGCCAAGTTTGGTGAGTTTTTGTGCATGTTTCGGGGGTCAAAAATGCAATCGTACAATCGGAAAAATAATAATAATAATAATTTCTACAAAAACAACAGGGACCTCGCAGCCGTCGTAGCTCGGGCCCTAATAACAATTTCTAGAAAAACAATAGGGACCTCGCAGCGGTCACTGCTCGGGCCCTAATAATAATAATAATAATAAAAATTTCCACAAAAACAATGGGGACCTCGTAGCGGTCGCTGCTCGGGCCCTAATAATAATTTCTACATAAACAATAGGGACCTCGCCGCGGTCGCGGCTCGGGCCCCAATAATAATTTCTACACAAAGTCCATTGTGGTGACCCGCCCCCTTTTAATAAATTCAAAATGGCCGACTTCCTGTAAAACCTAGCTCATTGCTCCAAGAGACTTTTTTGTAGGTCTTGGTCTTATACATACAGTGAACCCTCGCTACTTCGCGGTTCACCTTTCGCGGGTTCAGTGCTTCGCGGGTATAAAAAATATTCGGGGGCATTGTAGTTTCGCCGAGCGGCACGACGGGGCGCTGGAGCGGTTAGACGGCCGGCGTGCGCCGAAGAAGAGCGTGGGCGAAGAGAAGAGTGGACGAAGAAGAGCACGTTCCCCCGGACACGATCGGTGGCGACGTTTCGCGCGGTTCGGACCGTACCAGAGCTCCGGCCGGCGTGCGTGGCAGTTAAGCCGAAGAGGAGCACCTTCCCCGGGCACGGGCGGTGCCAAGCGGCCCCTAAGTTTAACCGAATGGAAGCTCCGGAGGAGGAGGGCATGCTCGCGTCACAGTAAGCCGAAGAGGAGCACCTTCCCCGGGCACGGGCGGTTCCAAGCGGCCCCTAAGTTTAACCGAATGGAAGCTCCGGAGGAGGAGGGCATGCTCGCGACACAGTAAGCCGAAGAGGAGCACCTTCCCCGGGCACGGGCGGTGCCAAGCGGCCCCTAAGTTTAACCGAATGGAAGCTCCGGGGGAGGAGGGTGGGCGTGTGTCACAGTTAAGCCGAATTGGAGCACCTCTTCCGCCCGGGCACGAGCGGAGCGCGAAGCTGTCAGTTATGAATGAATAAATGAATAAATAAATAAATAAATAAAGAATGGCACCTTTCATTTCACAGGGCACACCAGACGGCGTACCAGCAGGTAAAAGTCTGAGTAATTAAATCAATACAAAAAGAATGGCTGGGGAATAAAAAAATAATACGTTTTAATAATAATTTGTTTTTTTTGTTATAACATGAATTTCACTCTCTCTCTCCCCGTATATATATACATATATATATATATATATATATATATATATATATATATTTATATATTTATTATATATATTGTATTTTTTTTTAAGCATTTTTGAAGGTGCGCCGCTACTTCGCGGATTTTCAGTTTTCGCGGGTGGTCTCGGTCCCCATTAACCGCGATAACCGAGGGTTCACTGTACTCCATAAAATTTACAAAAAGCGAGGTGAAACACTCAACCAGGGCTGCTCTGCATGTTGTGCTGGGCCACCTGGAACAACAGCGGAGCTATGCAAGGATGCTCTTTGTGGACTACAGCTCGGCATTCAACACGATCATCCCAGACATCCTCGTCGCCAAACTGGACACTCTCGGCCTCCCTGCCCTCACACGCATCTGGATTAAGGACTTTCTGACCAACAGACCCCAGACTGTGTTGCTCGGCCCCTACACGTCCTCCACCCTCATGCTGAGCACCGGTTCCCCCCAAGGATGCGTGCTGAGCCCTCTCCTGTACGCCCTCTACACCTACGACTGCAGCCCGGCCCACGGCAACAACACCATCGTCAAGTTTGCTGACGACACGACAGTGGTCGGTCTGATCTCGGAAGGTGACGAGACAGCCTACAGAGAGGAGGTAGGGAGACTGACAACTTGGTGCAAGGACAACAGACTGCACCTTAACTCTGCTAAAACAAAGGAGATTGTCGTCGACTTCAGGAGGAACAAGACGCTGCCGCCCCCCCTCTGCATCGAAGGCGTGTGTGTGGAGAGGGTCCACACGTTCAAGTTCCTGGGAGTACAGATCTCCGATGACCTTTCTTGGAGTCACAACACCACAGCAGTGGTAAAGAAGGTCCGCCAACGTCTGCACTTCCTGAGAGTCCTCAGGAAATTCAACCTGGACAGGAAGCTGCTGCTGGCCTTCTACCACTCGTCCATCGAGAGCCTGCTGACGTACTGTGTCTCCACCTGGTACAGCGGCTGCACTGAGGCGGACAGAGTGAGGCTCCAGAGGACAGTCAAAACAGCGCAAAGGATTATTGGCTGCCCTCTCCCCTCGCTGTCGGACATCTACACCGCCCGGTGCCTCAGAAGGGCTCTCAACATCGTCAAAGACAATACCCACCCAAACTCACACCTGTTCGACCTGTTGCCCTCTGGCAGGCGCTACAGATGCATCAAATCAAGGACCAATAGACTGAGAAACAGTTTCTTTCCGAGAGCCATCTCCATACTGAACTCTCACACACACACACGAGACCACCCTAACCTTGCAAAACAGCATTGTGATGTGTTTCTATATGCCCTATTCAGTACTGAATTCCATTGCACTGTCGTATTTATTTATCTAATTTATATATTGTCTGTATTATTGTTGTATTGCACTGGAGAGGGGAGCCCTCTAATCTCGTTGCACACTTGAGTACAATGACAATAAAGGGATTTCTATTTCTATTCTATTCTTTTTTTAACTTTTCTCGAGGGCCATGGCGAGCCATTTCAAAAAAGCTGCACAACTAACGTATAAAATATTGATAAATTTGCTCTGCCTGATGTGTGTGTAAAGTTTCACGAGTTGTCGTTCATATTTAGAACCTCATAATCAGCGTTGTTTTATTGCCGAACAGTGCAATGCCACTCCCACAACTTTTCACGAAAAAGGATGAATTTCGTATTGTGACATCCTCATGGCCGAAACAGTCATCCGAGCATATATGAGGGCGACCTTGTTGAGTTGCACGGAGAAAAACATCCAAGAAAATAACTTGTATTAGCTTTTACCAGTTGGTGGCGCTACTACTACGATGAAAAATAAGTTGGTAGATGTCTTCAGGGCTGAAGTATCCTCAAATGTGTACAACTTCGAGAAGATAGGATCATCTGAGTCATGTTGCCGGAGCTTTTGTTGCCACAAAGTACAATCGGATTTTTCAGCACCGTAATAGCCACGCCTTTTGCCAAAACGTCACAAAATTCGGCACAGAGTAAGATCATTGTCTTGAGTCTTTTCTGACTAATTTTCAGTCGGATTCGTCAAAAGGGCACCGTGCAGTACGTGAAAATTAAAATAAAAACAAATTTTTGATTCCACTTGGCGGCGCTGTGTGTATAACAAAATAATAACATTAAGATGTCTTCAGGTCGGGACGTTTTATTTACAGGTGAAGGTTTGGATTTTTAGGAGCATGTGCAGGGGCGTTATTAAGCATTCATTTATTTGTATTAGGTTCATTTTGTCTTCTTATTATTGATATTTGACTGATTCATTAAAAGCAGACAATTATGTTTTAGGTTAATTTTTTACCTGACATGTTTCGGCGAGTCTTTCGCCTTCTTCAGAGTGTCGCATGATGGTGTCTTGAGACCCGTCTTTATCAGCTGATGTTCCATGAGGGTGTGACTTACCTGTCAAAAAAATGAAAAATCAGAGCAGTAAAAGAACAAGCACAACATGAACATTACAAATCAGCAATCACTGACCACTGCAAAAGGGAAAACCACATCATGGACCGGGAGAAGGGCAGGGTCATCCGCACCGAAGAGAACAAACAACAGCGCTGGATCAGAGAGGCCATTGAGATCTGCAAGCGAGGCATAAAAACCATGAACAGAGACAAGGGAGCCTTCATCCTCTCTACCACCTGGAGCAGCATCTTGGCGGAGTGAACGGACAGCGGGGGGCGTGACTTGCCTTCATTCTTGTGACAGGTAAGTCACGCCCTCATGGAAAATCAGCTGATAAAGACGGGCCACAAGACACCATCATGTGACACTCTGAAGAAGGCGAAAGACTTTCGTATTGTGACATCCTCAAGGCCTAAACACTCATCCGATCAAAAATAAGTTGGCAGCCGTCTTCAGGGCCTGAATATCCTCAAATGTGAAAAATTTCGAGAAGATGGATCATCTGAATCATTTTGCAGGAACTTTTGTTGCCACGGAGAATAATCAGACTCTGCGGCACCGTAATAGCCACGCCCTTCGAAGGAAAGTCACAAAAATAGGGATAGAGTAAGATCAATGTCTTGAGTCTTTTCTAGCCAATTTTCAATCGGATTCGTTAAAAGGGCACCGTGCAGGACGTCAAAATGTAAAAAATGATATTGATTGGCGCAAGGTGTATAACAGAATATAAACATATAGATGTCTTCAGGTACCGACTCTTGATGTACATGTGAAGTTTTGGATTTTTAGCAGCATGTGCAAGAGAGTTATTAAGCATTTTGTCCATTGCGGCGAAGGAAATCTTAAGTGAAAACTTCGAAGCCCCGCCCCCGTCATATAGTATTTCGGAAACAAAAAATTTTAGCCCCAGTGTTTGTCCCAGGTCTTAAGATGCTACAGACAGAATTTTAAGGCAATCAGATGAAGCCTTTAGGATCAGGGTGCAAAAGAATGACCCCTGTAAACATGCAAAAAAGGGCAAAAGTCGGACTTTCAAAAATTCATAACTCACTTCCTGTTCATATTAGACGTTAAAATATCAAATTTTTCGCCATGCCCGATGAGACTGCCAAGTTTGGTGAATTTTTGTGCATGTTTCGGGGGTCAAAAATGCAATCGAACAATCGGAAAAATAATAATAATAATAATTTCTACAAAAACAACAGGGACTTCGCAGCGGTCGCTGCTCAGGCCCTAATAATAATAATAATAATAAAAGTATTAATATTTTCTACAAAAACAATAGGGACCTCGCAGCCGTCGCAGCTCGGGCCCTAATAACAATTTCTAGAAAAACAATAGGGACCTCGCAGCGGTCACTGCTCGGGCCCTAATAATAATAATAATAATAATTTCCACAAAAACAATGGGGACCTCGTAGCGGTCGCTGCTCGGGCCCTAATAATAATTTCTACATAAACAATAGGGACCTCGCCGCGGTCGCTGCTCGGGCCCCAATAATAATTTCTACACAAAGTCCATTGTGGTGACCCGCCCCTTTTAAGTAAATTCAAAATGGCCGACTTCCTGTAAAACCTAGCTCATTGCTCCAAGAGACTTTTTTGTAGGTCTTGGTCTTATACATACAGTGAACCCTCGCTACTTCGCGGTTCACCTTTCGCGGGTTCAGTGCTTCGCGGGTATAAAAAATATTCGGGGGCATTGTAGTTTCGCCGAGCGGCACGACGGGCGCTGGAGCGGTTAGACGGCCGGCGTGCGCCGAAGAAGAGCGTGGGCGAAGAGGAGAGTGGACGAAGAAGAGCACGTTCCCCCGGACACGATCGGTGGCGACGTTTCGCGCGGTTCGGACCGTACCAGAGCTCCGGCCGGCGTGCGTGGCAGTTAAGCCGTAGAGGAGCACCTTCCCCGGGCACGGGCGGTGCCAAGCGGCCCCTAAGTTTAACCGAATGGAAGCTCCGGAGGAGGAGGGCATGCTCGCGTCACAGTAAGCCGAAGAGGAGCACCTTCCCCGGGCACGGGCGGTTCCAAGCGGCCCCTAAGTTTAACCAAATGGAAGCTCCGGAGGAGGAGGGCATGCTCGCGTTACAGTAAGCCGAAGAGGAGCACCTTCGCCGGGCACGGGCGGTTCCAAGCGGCCCCTAAGTTTAACCGAATGGAAGCTCCGGAGGAGGCGGGCATGCTCGCGTCACAGTAAGCCGAAGAGGAGCACCTTCCCCGGGCACGGGCGGTGCCAAGCGGCCCCTAAGTTTAACCGAATGGAAGCTCCGGGGGAGGAGGGTGGGCGTGTGTCACAGTTAAGCCGAATTGGAGCACCTCTTCCGCCCGGGCACGAGCGGAGCGCGAAGCTGTCAGTTATGAATGAATAAATGAATAAATAAATAAATAAAGAATGGCACATTTCATTTCACAGGGCACACCAGACGGCGTACCAGCAGGTAAAAGTCTGAGTAATTAAATAAATGCAAAAAGAATGGCTGGGGAATAAAAAAATAATACGTTTTAATAATAATTTGTTTTTTTTGTTATAACATGAATTTCACTCTCTCTCTCCCCGTATATATATATATATATATATATATATATATATATATATATATATATATATTTATATATTTATTATATATATTGTATTTTTTTTTTAAGCATTTTTGAAGGTGCGCCGCTACTTCGCGGATTTTCAGTTTTCGCGGGTGGTCTCGGTCCCCATTAACCGCGATAACCGAGGGTTCACTGTACTCCATAAAATTTACAAAAAGCGAGGTGAAACACTCAACCAGGGCTGCTCTGCATGTTGTGCTGGGCCACCTGGAACAACAGCGGAGCTATGCAAGGATGCTCTTTGTGGACTACAGCTCGGCATTCAACACGATCATCCCAGACATCCTCGTCGCCAAACTGGACACTCTCGGCCTCCCTGCCCTCACACGCATCTGGATTAAGGACTTTCTGACCAACAGACCCCAGACTGTGTTGCTCGGCCCCTACACGTCCTCCACCCTCATGCTGAGCACCGGTTCCCCCCAAGGATGCGTGCTGAGCCCTCTCCTGTACGCCCTCTACACCTACGACTGCAGCCCGGCCCACGGCAACAACACCATCGTCAAGTTTGCTGACGACACGACAGTGGTCGGTCTGATCTCGGAAGGTGACGAGACAGCCTACAGAGAGGAGGTAGGGAGACTGACAACTTGGTGCAAGGACAACAGACTGCACCTTAACTCTGCTAAAACAAAGGAGATTGTCGTCGACTTCAGGAGGAACAAGACGCTGCCGCCCCCCCTCTGCATCGAAGGCGTGTGTGTGGAGAGGGTCCACACGTTCAAGTTCCTGGGAGTACAGATCTCTGATGACCTTTCTTGGAGTCACAACACCACAGCAGTGGTAAAGAAGGTCCGCCAACGTCTGCACTTCCTGAGAGTCCTCAGGAAATTCAACCTGGACAGGAAGCTGCTGCTGGCCTTCTACCACTCGTCCATCGAGAGCCTGCTGACGTACTGTGTCTCCACCTGGTACAGCGGCTGCACTGAGGCGGACAGAGTGAGGCTCCAGAGGACAGTCAAAACAGCGCAAAGGATTATTGGCTGCCCTCTCCCCTCGCTGTCGGACATCTACACCGCCCGGTGCCTCAGAAGGGCTCTCAACATCGTCAAAGACAATACCCACCCAAACTCACACCTGTTCGACCTGTTGCCCTCTGGCAGGCGCTACAGATGCATCAAATCAAGGACCAATAGACTGAGAAACAGTTTCTTCCGAGAGCCATCTCCATACTGAACTCTCACACACACACGAGACCACCCTAACCTTGCAAAACAGCATTGTGATGTGTTTCTATATGCCCTATTCAGTACTGAATTCCATTGCACTGTCTTATTTATTTATCTAATTTATATATTGTCTGTATTATTGTTGTATTGCACTGGAGAGGGGAGCCCTCTAATCTCGTTGCACACTTGAGTACAATGACAATAAAGGGATTTCTATTTCTATTCTATTCTTTTTTTAACTTTTCTCGAGGGCCATGGCGAGCCATTTCAAAAAAGCTGCACAACTAACGTATAAAATATTGATAAATTTGCTCTGCCTGATGTGTGTGTAAAGTTTCACGAGTTGTCGTTCATATTTAGAACCTCATAATCAGCGTTGTTTTATTGCCGAACAGTGCAATGCCACTCCCACAACTTTTCACGAAAAAGGATGAATTTCGTATTGTGACATCCTCATGGCCGAAACAGTCATCCGAGCATATATGAGGGCGACCTTGTTGAGTTGCACGGAGAAAAACATCCAAGAAAATAACTTGTATTAGCTTTTACCAGTTGGTGGTGCTACTACTACGATGAAAAATAAGTTGGTAGATGTCTTCAGGGCTGAAGTATCCTCAAATGTGTACAACTTTGAGAAGATAGGATCATCTGAGTCATGTTGCCGGAGCTTTTGTTGCCACAAAGTACAATCGGATTTTTCAGCACCGTAATAGCCACGCCTTTTGCCAAAACGTCACAAAATTCGGCACAGAGTAAGATCATTGTCTTGAGTCTTTTCTGACTAATTTTCAGTCGGATTCGTCAAAAGGGCACCGTGCAGTACGTGAAAATTAAAATAAAAACACATTTTTTATTCCACTTGGCGGCGCTGTGTGTATAACAAAATAATAACATTAAGATGTCTTCAGGTCGGGACATTTTATTTACAGGTGAAGGTTTGGATTTTTAGGAGCATGTGCAGGGGAGTTATTAAGCATTCATTTATTTGTATTAGGTTCATTTTGTCTTCTTATTATTGATATTTGACAGATTCATTAAAAGCAGACAATTATGTTTTAGGTTAATTTTTTACCTGACATGTTTCGGCGAGTCTTTCGCCTTCTTCAGAGTGTCGCATGATGGTGTCTTGAGACCCGTCTTTATCAGCTGATGTTCCATGAGGGTGTGACTTACCTGTCAAAAAAATGAAAAATCAGAGCAGTAAAAGAACAAGCACAACATGAACATTACAAATCAGCAATCACTGACCACTGCAAAAGGGAAAACCACATCATGGACCGGGAGAAGGGCAAAGTCATCCGCACCGAAGAGAACAAACAACAGCGCTGGATCAGAGAGGCCATTAAGATCTGCAAGCGAGGCATAAAAACCATGAACAGAGACAAGGGAGCCTTCATCCTCTCTACCACCTGGAGCAGCATCTTGGCGGAGTGAACGGACAGCGGGGGGCGTGACTTGCCTTCATTCTTGTGACAGGTAAGTCACGCCCTCATGGAACATCATCTGATAAAGACGGGCCACAAGGCACCATCATGTGACACTCTGAAGAAGGCGAAAGACTTTCGTATTGTGACATCCTCAAGGCCTAAACACTCATCCGATCAAAAATAAGTTGGCAGCCGTCTTCAGGGCCTGAATATCCTCAAATGTGAAAAATTTCGAGAAGATGGATCATCTGAATCATTTTGCAGGAACTTTTGTTGCCACGGAGAATAATCAGACTCTGCGGCACCGTAATAGCCACGCCCTTCGAAGGAAAGTCACAAAAATAGGGAAAGAGTAAGATCAATGTCTTGAGTCTTTTCTAGCCAATTTTCAATCGGATTCGTTAAAAGGGCACCGTGCAGGACGTCAAAATGTAAAAAATGATATTGATTGGCGCAAGGTGTATAACAGAATATAAACATATAGATGTCTTCAGGTACCGACTCTTGATGTACATGTGAAGTTTTGGATTTTTAGCAGCATGTGCAAGAGAGTTATTAAGCATTTTGTCCATTGCGGCGAAGGAAATCTTAAGTGAAAACTTCGAAGCCCCGCCCCCGTCATATAGTATTTCGGAAACAAAAAATTTTAGCCCCAGTGTTTGTCCCAGGTCTTAAGATGCTACAGACAGAATTTTAAGGCAATCAGATGAAGCCTTTAGGATCAGGGTGCAAAAGAATGACCCCTGTAAACATGCAAAAAAGGGCAAAAGTCGGACTTTCAAAAATTCATAACTCACTTCCTTTTCATATTAGACGTTAAAATATCAAATTTTTCGCCATGCCCGATGAGACTGCCAAGTTTGGTGAATTTTTGTGCATGTTTCGGGGGTCAAAAATGCAATCGAACAATCGGAAAAATAATAATAATAATAATTTCTACAAAAACAACAGGGACTTCGCAGCGGTCGCTGCTCAGGCCCTAATAATAATAATAATAATAATAATAATAAAAGTATTAATATTTTCTACAAAAACAATAGGGACATCGCAGCCGTCGCAGCTCGGGCCCTAATAACAATTTTTAGAAAAACAATAGGGACCTCGCAGCGGTCACTGCTCGGGCCCTAATAATAATAATAATAATAATTTCCACAAAAACAATGGGGACCTCGTAGCGGTCGCTGCTCGGGCCCTAATAATAATTTCTACATAAACAATAGGGACCTCGCCGCGGTCGCTGCTCGGGGGGCCCCAATAATAATTTCTACACAAAGTCCATTGTGGTGACCCGCCCCTTTTAAGTAAATTCAAAATGGCCGACTTCCTGTAAAACCTAGCTCATTGCTCCAAGAGACTTTTTTTGTAGGTCTTGGTCTTATACATACAGTGAACCCTCGCTACTTCGCGGTTCACCTTTCGCGGGTTCAGTGCTTCGCGGGTATAAAAAATATTTGGGGGCATTGTAGTTTCGCCGAGCGGCACGACGGGCGCTGGAGCGGTTAGACGGCCGGCGTGCGCCGAAGAAGAGCGTGGGCGAAGAGGAGAGTGGACGAAGAAGAGCACGTTCTCCCGGACACGATCGGTGGCGACGTTTCGCGCGGTTCGGACCGTACCAGAGCTCCGGCCGGCGTGCGTGGCAGTTAAGCCGTAGAGGAGCACCTTCCCCGGGCACGGGCGGTGCCAAGCGGCCCCTAAGTTTAACCGAATGGAAGCTCCGGAGGAGGAGGGCATGCTCGCGTCACAGTAAGCCGAAGAGGAGCACCTTCCCCGGGCACGGGCGGTTCCAAGCGGCCCCTAAGTTTAACCAAATGGAAGCTCCGGAGGAGGAGGGCATGCTCGCGTCACAGTAAGCCGAAGAGGAGCACCTTCGCCGGGCACGGGCGGTTCCAAGCGGCCCCTAAGTTTAACCGAATGGAAGCTCCGGAGGAGGCGGGCATGCTCGCGTCACAGTAAGCCGAAGAGGAGCACCTTCCCCGGGCACGGGCGGTGCCAAGCGGCCCCTAAGTTTAACCGAATGGAAGCTCCGGGGGAGGAGGGCGGGCGTGTGTCACAGTTAAGCCGAATTGGAACACCTCTTCCGCCCGGGCACGAACGGAGCGCGAAGCTGTCAGTTATGAATGAATAAATGAATAAATAAATAAATAAATAAAGAATGCCACCTTTCATTTCACAGGGCACACCGGACGGCGTACCAGCAGGTAATAGTCGGAGTAATTAAATAAATACAAAAAGAATGGCTGGGGAATAAAAAAATAATACGTTTTAATAATAATTTGTTTTTTTTGTTATAACATGAATTTCACTCTCTCTCTCTCTGTATATATATATATAAATATCTATATATATTTATTATATATATTGTATTTTTTTTTAAGCATTTTTGAAGGTGCGCCGCTACTTCGCGGATTTTCAGTTTCCGCGGGTGGTCTCGGTCCCCATTAACCGCGACAACCGAGGGTTCACTGTACTCCATAAAATTTACAAAAAGCGAGGTGAAACACTCAACCAGGGCTGCTCTGCATGTTGTGCTGGGCCACCTGGAACAACAGCGGAGCTATGCAAGGATGCTCTTTGTGGACTACAGCTCGGCATTCAACACGATCATCCCAGACATCCTCGTCGCCAAACTGGACACTCTCGGCCTCCCTGCCCTCACACACATCTGGATTAAGGACTTTCTGACCAACAGACCCCAGACTGTGTTGCTCGGCCCCTACACGTCCTCCACCCTCATGGTGAGCACCGGTTCCCCCCAAGGATGCGTGCTGAGCCCTCTCCTGTACGCCCTCTACACCTACGACTGCAGCCCGGCCCACGGCAACAACACCATCGTCAAGTTTGCTGACGACACGACAGTGGTCGGTCTGATCTCGGAAGGTGACGAGACAGCCTACAGAGAGGAGGTAGGGAGACTGACAACTTGGTGCAAGGACAACAGACTGCACCTTAACTCTGCTAAAACAAAGGAGATTGTCGTCGACTTCAGGAGGAACAAGACGCTGCCGCCCCCCCTCTGCATCGAAGGCGTGTGTGTGGAGAGGGTCCACACGTTCAAGTTCCTGGGAGTACAGATCTCCGATGACCTTTCTTGGAGTCACAACACCACAGCAGTGGTAAAGAAGGTCCGCCAACGTCTGCACTTCCTGAGAGTCCTCAGGAAATTCAACCTGGACAGGAAGCTGCTGCTGGCCTTCTACCACTCGTCCATCGAGAGCCTGCTGACGTACTGTGTCTCCACCTGGTACAGCGGCTGCACTGAGGCGGACAGAGTGAGGCTCCAGAGGACAGTCAAAACAGCGCAAAGGATTATTGGCTGCCCTCTCCCCTCGCTGTCGGACATCTACACCGCCCGGTGCCTCAGAAGGGCTCTCAACATCGTCAAAGACAATACCCACCCAAACTCACACCTGTTCGACCGGTTGCCCTCTGGCAGGCGCTACAGATGCATCAAATCAAGGACCAATAGACTGAGAAACAGTTTCTTTCCGAGAGCCATCTCCATACTGAACTCTCACACACACACACGAGACCACCCTAACCTTGCAAAACAGCATTGTGATGTGTTTCTATATGCCCTATTCAGTACTGAATTCCATTGCACTGTCTTATTTATTTATCTAATTTATATATTGTCTGTATTATTGTTGTATTGCACTGGAGAGGGGAGCCCTCTAATCTCGTTGCACACTTGAGTACAATGACAATAAAGGGATTTCTATTTCTATTCTATTCTTTTTTTAACTTTTCTCGAGGGCCATGGCGAGCCATTTCAAAAAAGCTGCACAACTAACGTATAAAATATTGATAAATTTGCTCGGCCTGATGTGTGTGTAAAGTTTCACGAGTTGTCGTTCATATTTAGAACCTCATAATCAGCGTTGTTTTATTGCCGAACAGTGCAATGCCACTCCCACAACTTTACACGAAAAAGGACGAATTTCGTATTGTGACATCCTCATGGCCGAAACAGTCATCCGAGCATATATGAGGGCGGCCTTGTTGAGTTGCACGGAGAAAAACATCCAAGAAAATAACTTGTATTAGCTTTTACCAGTTGGTGGCGCTACTACTACGATGAAAAATAAGTTGGTAGATGTCTTCAGGGCTGAAGTATCCTCAAATGTGTACAACTTCGAGAAGATAGGATCATCTGAGTCATGTTGCCGGAGCTTTTGTTGCCACAGAGTACAATCTGACTTTTCAGCACCGTAATAGCCACGCCTTTTGCCAAAACGTCACAAAATTCGGCAGAGAGTAAGATCATTGTCTTGAGTCTTTTCTGACTAATTTTCAGTCGGATTTGTCAAAAGGGCACCGTGCAGGATGTGAAAATTAAAATAAAAACACATTTTTGATTCCACTTGGCGGCGCTGTGTGTATAACAAAATAATAACATTAAGATGTCTTCAGGTCGGGACGTTTTATTTACAGGTGAAGGTTTGGATTTTCAGGAGCATGTGCAGGGGAGTTATTAAGCATTCATTTATTTGTATTAGGTTCATTTTGTCTTCTTATTATTGATATTTGACTGATTCATTAAAAGCAGACAATTATGTTTTAGGTTAATTTTTTACCTGACATGTTTCGGCGAGTCTTTCGCCTTCTTCAGAGTGTCGCATGATGGTGTCTTGAGACCCGTCTTTATCAGCTGATGTTCCATGAGGGTGTGACTTACCTGTCAAAAAAATGAAAAATCAGAGCAGTAAAAGAACAAGCACAACATGAACATTACAAATCAGCAATCACTGACCACTGCAAAAGGGAAAACCACATCATGGACCGGGAGAAGGGCAGGGTCATCCGCACCGAAGAGAACAAACAACAGCGCTGGATCAGAGAGGCCATTGAGATCTGCAAGCGAGGCATAAAAACCATTAACAGAGACAAGGGAGCCTTCATCCTCTCTACCACCTAGAGCAGCATCTTGGCGGAGTGAACGGACAGCGGGGGGTGTGACTTGCCTTCATTCTTGTGACAGGTAAGTCACGCCCTCATGGAACATCAGCTGATAAAGACGGGTCACAAGACACCATCATGTGACACTCTGAAGAAGGCGAAAGACTTTCGTATTGTGACATCCTCAAGGCCTAAACACTCATCCGAGCAAATATAAGGTAGATTTTGTGAACCTGCCCGGAGAAAAACATCAACGAAAATAATTTGTATTTGTTTTAACCAGTTGGTGGCGCTACCACTGCGATCAAAAATAAGTTGGCAGCCGTCTTCAGGGCCTGAATATCCTCAAATGTGAAAAATTTCGAGAAGATGGATCATCTGAATCATTTTGCAGGAACTTTTGTTGCCACGGAGAATAATCAGACTCTGCGGCACCGCAATAGCCACGCCCTTCGAAGGAAAGTCACAAAAATAGGGATAGAGTAAGATCAATGTCTTGAGTCTTTTCTAGCCAATTTTCAATCGGATTCGTTAAAAGGCACCGTGCAGTACGTCAAAATGTAAAAAATGATATTGATTGGCGCAAGGTGTATAACAGAATATAAACATATAGATGTCTTCAGGTACCGACTCTTTATGTACATGTGAAGTTTTGGATTTTTAGCAGCATGTGCAGGAGAGTTATTAAGCATTTTGTCCATTGCGGCGAAGGAAATCTTAAGTGAAAACTTTGAAGCCCCGCCCCGTCATATAGTATTTCGGAAACAAAAGATTTTAGCCCCAGTGTTTGTCCCAGGTCTTAAGATGCTACAGACAGAATTTTAAGGCAATCAGATGAAGCCTTTAGGATCAGGGTGCAAAAGAATGACCCCTGTAAACATGCAAAAAAGGGCAAAAGTCGGACTTTCAAAAATTCATAACTCACTTCCTGTTCATATTAGACGTTAAAATATCAAATTTCTCGCCATGCCCGGTGAGACTGCCAAGTTTGGTGAGTTTTTGTGCATGTTTCGGGGTCAAAAATGCGATCGTACAAATCGGAAAAATAATAATAATAATAATTTCTACAAAAACAACAGGGACTTCGCAGCGGTCGCTGCTCAGGCCCTAATAATAATAATAATAATAATAATAAAAGTAATAATATTTTCTACAAAAACAATAGGGACCTCGCAGCCGTCGCAGCTCGGGCCCTAATAACAATTTCTAGAAAAACAATAGGGACCTCGCAGCGGTCACTGCTCGGGCCCTAATAATAATAATAATAATAATTTCCACAAAAACAATGGGGACCTCGTAGCGGTCGCTGCTCGGGCCCTAATAATAATTTCTACATAAACAATAGGGACCTCGCCGCGGTCGCTGCTCGGGCCCCAATAATAATTTCTACACAAAGTCCATTGTGGTGACCCGCTCCTTTTAAGTAAATTCAAAATGGCCGACTTCCTGTAAAACCTAGCTCATTGCTCCAAGAGACTTTTTTGTAGGTCTTGGTCTTATACATACAGTGAACCCTCGCTACTTCGCGGTTCACCTTTCGCGGGTTCAGTGCTTCGCGGGTATAAAAAATATTCGGGGGCATTGTAGTTTCGCCGAGCGGCACGACGGGCGCTGGAGCGGTTAGACGGCCGGCGTGCGCCGAAGAAGAGCGTGGGCGAAGAGGAGAGTGGACGAAGAAGAGCACGTTCCCCCGGACACGATCGGTGGCGACGTTTCGCACGGTTCGGACCGTACCAGGGCTCCGGCCGGCGTGCGTGGCAGTTAAGCCGTAGAGGAGCACCGTCCCCGGGCACGGGCGGTGCCAAGCGGCCCCTAAGTTTAACCGAATGGAAGCTCCGGAGGAGGAGGGCATGCTCGCGTCACAGTAAGCCGAAGAGGAGCACCTTCCCCAGGCACGGGCGGTTCCAAGCGGCCCCTAAGTTTAACCAAATGGAAGCTCCGGAGGAGGAGGGCATGCTCGCGTCACAGTAAGCCGAAGAGGAGCACCTTCCCCGGGCACGGGCGGTTCCAAGCGGCCCCTAAGTTTAACCGAATGGAAGCTCCGGAGGAGGCGGGAATGCTCGCGTCACAGTAAGCCGAAGAGGAGCACCTTCCCCGGGCACGGGCGGTGCCAAGCGGCCCCTAAGTTTAACCGAATGGAAGCTCCGGGGGAGGAGGGCGGGCGTGTGTCACAGTTAAGCCGAATTGGAACACCTCTTCCGCCCGGACACGAACGGAGCGCAAAGCTGTCAGTTATGAATGAATAAATGAATAAATAAATAAATAATTAAAGAATGCCACCTTTCATTTCACAGGGAACACCGGACGGCGTACCAGCAGGTAAAAGTCGGAGTAATTAAATAAATACAAAAAGAATGGCTGGGGAATAAAAAAATAATACGTTTTAATAATAATTTGGTTTTTTTGTTATAACATGAATTTCACTCTCTCTCTCTCTCCCCGTATATATATATATATATATATATATTTATTATATATATTGTATTTTCTTTTAAGCATTTTTGAAGGTGCGCCGCTACTTCGCGGATTTTCAGTTTCCGCGGGTGGTCTCGGTCCCCATTAACCGCGATAACCGAGGGTTCACTGTACTCCATAAAATTTACAAAAAGCGAGGTGAAACACTCAACCAGGGCTGCTTTTTTGAACATTTCTCGAGCGCCATGGCGAGCCATTTCAAAAAAGCTGCACAACTAACGTATAAAATATTGATAAATTTGCTCTGCCTGATGTGTGTGTCAAGTTTCACGAGTTGTCGTTCATATTTAGAACCTCATAATCAGCGTTGTTTTATTGCCAAACAGTGCAATGCCACTCCCACAACTTTTCACGAAAAAGGATGAATTTCGTATTGTGACATCCTCATGGCCGAAACAGTCCTCCGAGCATATATGAGGGTGACCTTGTTGAGTTGCACGGAGAAAAACATCCAAGAAAATAACTTGTATTAGCTTTTACCAGTTGGTGGCGCTACTACTACGATGAAAAATAAGTTGGTAGATGTCTTCAGGGCTGAAGTATCCTCAAATGTGTACAACTTCGAGAAGATAGGATCATCTGAGTCATGTTGCCGGAGCTTTTGTTGCCACAAAGTACAATCGGACTTTTCAGCACCGTAATAGCCACGCCTTTTGCCAAAACGTCACAAAACTCTGAAAAAGCTGAGTGAGCCTCAAACCAGACATACACATTCACTGACAAATATCCTGTGACACCAGATATATTAGAAGTCTTGTCTAATCAGCACACGTCTATCTAACTGCAATTTTAACATCTCGAGACACGACAGGATGAGTACACGATACGCATACCTCCATTTCTGAGTCTGTAAAGCCTGGAGGAGGCTGCTTCGATGTTTTAGTAGCATCATAAATTTATTGAATTAATTATATTTGAGGTTGGATTAGATTTTTACACATTTTAAGCCTTAGCCACCCAAAACAAAACATAAGCTCATGAATGAAATAAAACTAATTAATTTCGCCCATGCCAATTAATCTTCTGTAGACACGTGTTGTGACCAGTGTTGTTTTTGGCAGGCATTTTAGATTTTGTCCAAGTCATTTGGACAAAGTGCTGATTTGTTTACATCACATTTAGTCATCCCAATTCGTTATAGTTTTAGTCCAGTTTTAGTCAACGAAAACTAAAAAAAGGGTTTTAGTCCAGTTTTAATCGACGGAAACGCAAAAAAAGTTTTACCCTAGTTTTCGTCAATTTATTCACAAAGGTTTTAGTCCAAGCGGCACGGTGGCCCAACTGGTTAGCAGGATGGCCTCACAATATTGAGGTCGTAGGTACGATTCTGGCTCCGGCCTTCCTGCGTGGGTTTCCTCTGGGTAATTCGGTTTCCTCCCATATTCTTAAAACATGCATGGCAAGTTGCTTGGACACTCTAATTGCCCCTAGGCATGAGTGTGAGCGTGGATGGTTGTTCGTCTATGTATGCCCTGCGATTGGCTGGACACCAATTCAAGGGTGTACCTCGCCTACTGCCGAAGACAGCTGGGATCGGCTCCAACACCCCCCGCGACCCTAGTGAGGAGAAGCGGTACAGATAACGGATGGATGGATGGATGGGTTTAAGTCCATTTGAGTTAAAACAAGGCATTCAAGGTTTCCACCCAATAACAAAGACTTTTGGATGGACTACAAAGGATTCTTCATTACAAACAGAAAAAAGTGGCAACAGTGGAATCAATGCTCACTGCTCCAAAATAAGCAGAGAAGCAAAACATTTTGTTGGGCAACTGTTGTGGCTTTATTTCACTAAAAGCAACATAAAATAATTTATGAACCACATGCTAACAATTTTGTCTCGTCAACGAAAAAAATTCATGTACATCACGTCATGTTTTCGTCATAAAAGAACCTCGTTTAGCTTGTCATCGTCATTAAAAAAGGGGCGTTAACGAAGTATTTTCGTCATAGTCATCAGTGACGAAAACAACACTGGTTGTGACTGATATTTCAGTCCCAGGTTGTCTCCTGAACACCACCAATTGGGCAAGGGGGCGCAGGAAAGCCTGGGGTCTTCTATTTTTACAGTATAGAAAGGCTAAATATCAAATTGAAACAGTGTTTTATATCATGAATATACAGGGTTGGTGCTGGTTCTGGTAGGGAAACCACAACATAAAGATGTCCTTAATTAGTCCCACAATGGGGATATTTGCAATATGGCATATGATGGCCTAACAGGGCCACCGCCCAGAAAAGAGTAACGCAGAACTTTGTAATACTGTCACTCCCTGACCAGTTCGTTGTTCCTGAAGAGCCAAACTTTGACTCAGACCCACAAATTTGAATTACAGATAGTGGACAATGGAGAACTCCCCCAGTCAGTCAGCATGTTCAACTTCCATAGAAACCTCAACATACATTTATTAGATTGCCAAACTAATTGGAAACTACATCACCAGAACACCACAAGTGGGCTCTGTTATTGTACTTAAAGATGCATCTTACAAACCTGTGTTCTCCAAGGCCAGCTGGTCCATAGTCTTAAGTTATTTCTTCGCCAACATCAATGTCTCGGAGCGCAAACAGACAGAGGTGTGGTCTGTCCTCTGTTGTCTTCTTCTTCATTTTACAGTTGGGGTGCATGTGGTCATCATTAACCAGTCTTCCCAGACTGCCATCTTCTTGAGCGGCATCAACACTTAAAATAGATTTAAAAAAAAAAAAAAACAATTATTCAATCAATGTCAGAAATTAATCTTTGAGACAATCTTGTGTACACAAAACATAAAAATAGGAAATCCACAATTTTTAAATCTTCTAAATCAAATCATACAAGAAATTTCTATTGGAATCAGACCCTATTAACAGCTTGTCTTTGAGACTTCATGGTCTATATTTTCATTTGTACAGATTCAACGCATGAATAAAAGTAATTACCGTATTTTCGCAGTCATAAGCAAACAAAGCGCCCTGTCAGTCGATGCGTCCATTAAATGGACAAAGTACCACTCACGTCCATCAGCCCTTGTCATCAACGAGCTGTTGGAAGTGCATGTTAGCACACCCTGCTGGGCAAAGAGTGAGTTGTCCATGCTTACAATCGACCGTGACAAATACACCATCTGACTATAATGTTTGGGTGATGGTGTTGGAAAAAGCTGGACAAAGGGCAGCTGTCCACAATGTTTTAGTCTGTCTTATCATTTATGTTATTGCAAGCAAGAAACGTCCCAGGTTTAGACAACAGACAAAAAGTCCAAAGCATAACAGCACATCTCTTTAAACAGCCATGCAAATCTCTCTAAACAGCTATGGGATTGTGGGTCTCTGCTCCCAGAATGCATTGCTTGAATTAGCTAAGGCTGAGTGGCTTTTGTATTATTTTCATTTTTTTTGGGTATATTGATGGCATGAGAGATACATGTTTGTGTTAATCTTATTTCTATGTTTCATTGTTTGCTTGTATGATGAGTTTTTTATTTTTTGTGTGTGGTGAGCAGCCAAGTCCCTCCCCTGACGTTGCTTTGTAGGCTATTGCCAATGCACCCAATATTGGCCTGAGCCATTGTCAGCTATTGTCAATAGAGACTTGGCGTCTGCTGCAACAATGGGGTGATTGCTCATGTTATTGGGGCATAGTAGGCTGCTATCGGCTGTGTCAGTGTGGGCAGCTCTGCCAAGTTCATGCTATGCTAACAGCAGCTGTGCTATCGTCTTGTCAGGCGGTGCGTCCAGTATATGTTACAAAGACAGAAATAGCGGCCTCAACAGGTGTTGCGCCCTTTGACACGGCGCGTCTTTTGGGTGCGAAAATACGGTATACATTTTTGCTTAGAGAATGATTTTTCCCCTAACACTTATGGGATGAGTATGTGTTTATTTTTTTAAATAAAAACAAAAATAAGATAACATCTCAATCTTTGCCTCACCTCCAAGTTTTTTCTTGCCGGCGGAAGTCAAACAAAAAGACAGTGCCTCTTCCATCCATCTTCCTGCGTTGAGATTTATCAGAATCTATCAATTTTCCTCTGTACTCCATAATAAAGAATAAAGTCGTCTTTCCTGAAAGGGGCCTTGGTAAATACTCCTCGACCTAGTTAACAGGGAAATCAAGATAGCTTCGTCATATTTTTAAGCACACAAATAAGGAGTCATCATATTCATTTGGGCCACTATACTAATGTAGGGTGGTTTGAAACATTGCTTCTTGTGAGGGATAGAGCAGAGCCCTTCTTTATGATTTTAAAGGAACAGACCAGCCAAAATTCATTTTCCAGCATTGCATTAGCCAGTATGTATTAGGACTGAAAGTACAAATGTCAATGGCACCTGGTTACGTAAAAAAAAAACTTTAAGATTATTTAGTTTCATAACAATGACATACACTGTATACACAGTCATATTGGATCGCGTCACGTGATCTCTGTGACGTATAACGTGCTTTACACTAGACTATCAATATCGGACTTGTTCACCGGTCTATTGTGGTATAAAAATGCCGGAGGGCGTCATCAAGTACAGCCTTAATTTAGATAGAACTCCTACCATCAGGTTTCACGCTCACTGAAATAACTTGAAACTGACAAAAGAAAAGGTCAAGACACTCTTAATGTAAAATAACCACTTAAAAAACGATGTCAGCTTGGTTATCAGAAAACAATAATATATCTTAGCAAAAGCGTTAACATCATACCTTTAAATGAGTTTATATACTTCGCTTCTAACTCTGCAGTCTTGTCCAGACCCTTGACTGCATGTTCAATAGTATCCTGCTTTGGGGACTTCCTGCATCTCAGGGAAGGCATTGTTTATTCTATAAAGAAAAAAGACAGTTTTGTGTTGAGAATTATTAATACTATAGGCTAAATGGAGTTTTAACAATATCAGTGTAAGAAAAATAAATTATAAATTAAAAAAATATCAATCCCTCCATCCCAATTAACGATTTCAACCATAATAGTTTATATTGAAGTTTAAACAACAGACAGACAGATTTATGCAGTGTGACTACAAAAATCTTACCAAAATTGCATTCACAGTAACCTTTGCTTTAAGAATCATGTAATTAACCAGTGAACATCGTGTCTTACACAAAAATTAATGACAGAAATTATCATGGTACTTGCATTCTGTTGTTCTATAACAAAAGTGCAAGCTGTTAGCTCCGCAAAGCTAACGCAACAAGCTAGCGTCCCTCGTGCTCACATTCAATGCAAACCTGACCACCGGATGAAAATACGCGTCGGTTTAGTTCTTTAAATGAGTAAAAGCACCATGACGTTTTATAATTATTCAATGCTTAACTGGAGCTCGTCAATTATGTCGATGTAGGAGCACATGTTTGCTAGGCCAGTGTTGTAGGCCCACATCCATGGTGCTACTTTGTATAGTGTTTTCCACACAACTATCTCTAACCATGAACAAATGCACTCGAGGCATGTTTTGAATAAAAACAAACGAAAAACACTTACCTCTCCGTTTCAACAGCAGTTCGAACTTCGAAGTGGTGATATTCTCCAGCGTTAAGCACCTGCTCGAACTGCGAATAGGTCAAATTCAACAGCGTCTTTTTTCTGTCTTAATAAGGACGCGATGAGAGGAGGAGCGCTTGCCTTTTCGTCAGCACGCCCCGCGCGGGTGGTGCTGCTTTATCACTCTCTATCTGTGCCCGCCCGCCGGCATGTCGATAGAAAAATAATATTCCTTCAAACATTACTTTCATCTTCTTAACGTTTTGTAGTGAATTTAACAGGTTCACCACTTTTTTCAAATACACCAATGGAAAACAGGTCTTAATTGAGGAAACATACAAAGAGCGTCTCACAAACACCTTATGATGAGCAATGTAATTTGATCACGTTTTTTGTCACTGCCTGGACGTCGGTTCACTGGCCTGGTGGCAGTGGCTTGTAGACACTGTCACTGAGTGGGAACGGATCTCAAGGTGGGTCAAACTAACCCAAGCAGTGGATCGGTCCGTTTTTTAAATTTATTAATTTTTTTATTTTATGTATTTATTTATTATTTAATACAAGGGCTTCGGCTCACTACCAGTGGGCGGGACCAAAGAATTTGGGTTTCCTTTGAGCTAGGAGGCAGTCAAAGGCAGTCCAATCCCCGGCAACATAAAGCGCCTAGCTCTGGGGACATGGAATGTCATTTCTCTGGTAGGGAATGAACCCGAGCTGGTGTGTGACTAGACCAGTGGTTCTCAATTATTTCCTGTCATGCCCCCCCTACCAAGAAGAAAACAATTCGCACCCCCCCCACCACAATTTTTTTTTACATTTCGTACTAATGTACATGTTCTTTGCATATTAATGTTAGATTGTCAATAAAATATCTTACCTTAACAAAGCTAAATTGATAAAAAAAAATATCATTTTGAGAACGACTATTGTGAGGATCTCGAAACTCAGTACTCTGTGGTGCTAATATTGATGAGATGATAAATATGTTGAAGCCACAGAACAAAAAGATTAGATATTGTTTGGAAATTAATGACGTACATAACAAAGGAATATCAGCCTTGATTGGAGTACATTACTGCATTTAAATTTTTAATAAAAATGAAACAATTATTGATGTTATGACCACTATGAAGAATTAAAAAAAACAATATATAGGGATAATTATAGTTTTCATTTTGTTATGTTTAGTCTGTTCATGTTGCATTATTTTTATGACAAAGATGATGGTTAATCGTAGGTTTGTTGCCCAAATGTACCGTTACAACCTGATTAATGTTGAGAATGACGAACTCAAACTGGACACTAAAACGTAAAAACACATGGACTTCTTGCCCCTGTCCACACACGTGCACACACACACACACCATACACGAAGATCCGGGAGGTAAGGACGGCTGTCCTCTCCTACAACGAGGCAAGGGCCTCCACCAAGTCACCCCAGGGACAAGTTTTATTCCCTGATGGTCATCAAATTATGAGGATCTCATTCTACGCCGGAAGGGAGGAGGGGAATTTTTCCCTAATGTGAGGTTTTCGCTCCTCCACTGATGATCACACTGTTGTATGATTTCATTATGATGATCTGTCTTAAAGCCGTAAGGACATGATTTTTAAATCCACAACAGGGGGGAAATGTAAGATGGGCTGAGGATAGGTAATCAGTTTGTGTATTCATAATCATGTTTTTATACACTCATTAATGTTTAACACACACAGAGACACTTACTTGTTATTTTAACACACACACACACAGACACCCCATCCTGAAGATGTGTTTAGTTAAACTGACCTTGGGTTATGATTTTCTGCCTGCTGGAGTCCCTGGTGATTAGTTATTGATGCTTTAGTTAAACTGACCTTTATACCGTGAGTTATTGATGTTTTCTGTCTCTTGGTGATTAGTTGTTGATGCTTTTCTGTCTTCTGGTGATTAGTTATTGATGAGTTAGTTTCAATAAAAAGGCAGAACGGAGGGTGAGAGTCAGAGGGTGTGCGGGATTGAACTGGCAAGACGGCTGTTTCGCCTCCTGGCTCCCTCTCCCATTCTGAATGGCACAAAACGAAAACTTTAGTAAGTTATTTCAGTCTAAAAAAGGCGTCAGGGCATTTTTAAACCGGACAGTAAGTCGTCACTGTCTTGGTTCCTTTTTGTGCCTTGACCCATCCCGGAATTATTGAAAGGATGCAGTCCTATTTACAGGCCCCAGTGACACCCCAGGTTTCTGTTGTTTGTACGAGGGCGCTTAATAGGTACTGCTATTCACAATCGTCTTAGGCTGTTTCTTTGCAGAAGTTTATGGACAATGTGTAGTGCTGTAGGATGCAGTCTAGAGCATTCTTGACATTGAAGCTTTTGTTTCCAGCAACTGCTAATGCGACCGTGCATCAAACATGCAAAACACAGACCCTTGCTCCTCAAGAAGTCAATCTTATCCTTGTGATGCTTTCTCCTAAATTCCTTACAAATTGTGAGACTGTTGCTCTCCATTACAATTAGCACATGGTTTGGCAATAGCATCCACTGAAACAGGTTCTGCCTTTGGCGTGGTGGTTTTGTTGTTTTCCATCTTGGCGGGCACAATGACTGTTGTGAAGACTTTCTTTGATTTTGGTGTTTCTGTGTGTTGTGATTTTGTTTTCTGTTTTATAGAATCTTTCGTGCTTGTCAACAAAGTCAACAAAATCCTTAAACTTCACTCTTCTATTTGTTCTTTCTTGGAGATTGCAGGCAAATTTTCTCCAAGATTCTATAAGTCTGTATGGAAGTTTGTTTGCCAATGCCTTTATATTAGCCATGTTGTCCAAGTCCTCCATATAATTAACATCTGCCATTATGTTCAAACAGCCCATAAGGAATAATGTGAAAGACTGAAGTGCAACACCATCTTCAGACTTGATTGTTGGCCAATCCATGGCTTCCTTTAAATATGCTTCTGCTATCATGAAGTCATCACCATAAAACTCCTTCAAGATTTGTTTTGCTTTGGTATATCCTGTCAGAGGTTCCATATGGATGCAGCTCTTCACCAACTCATGTGGTTGTTCACTAGTATACTGCAACTAAAATTGAAGATGATCACGGTTATCACTTGTACGGCCTTCAATCCCATGTTCAATGGCACCTATACAGGTTTTATAATGCAGAGGGTCGCCTTTAAACGTAGGAATGGAAAGTTCGGGAAGTAGCGATGCTTTTTGACTCTTTGCTAAGTATTCTGCGACACTGGCTTGCTGTGAGATTGCTTGGCAAAGGCCATCAAGCACATGTCCCTGTTGTTCTCTACTTTCTGTCTGATGTGGAAATCTAGCCATTGGAATAGTCGAAGTGGGAGCATTTCAGGTCAACACTGCTTGTTGCTCTGATAGGCTGTGATGGTAATTGAATGTTTTTCCTTGTTTAAATTGTAACACACTCATCAGGAATGTGGATACCATCCTCCTGGGTATTTTCATATCTTCTCAAGACATCCAATTTAGCATCAGACTCAGGGAGTGCCGTTTGCATTGCATGCATTTCCTTCTTTGCCTTAATTGCTGCTTCTTCTTGCTCAAGTGCCAACCTTTGTTGTAAATCAAGTCAAGTCAAGTCAAGTCAATTTTATTTGTATAGCCCTTAATCACAGACAGTCTCAAAGGGCTTTACATAGCCACAATCGACATCCCCGATCTTAACCCCCAGGAGGGCAAGGAAAAACTCACAAAACCTCATTAGGGGAAAAGTGAGAAACCTTGAGAAGGGACCACAGATGGGGGAATCCCCCTTCCAGGATGACCAGGCTGCAATGGATGCCAACTGGGCAACATTTGGCACATACAATGATGCTATGCAATAATAGATGAGATAATATAAGAGTCAATTGAATGAAGTGCTGCAGGAAGATGACTTCAGTGGAGTGGGTCCTCATCCAGGGCCGTAATATCCATGGCAGCATATCCGAAGATGAGCCTTCGATCTTGTACCGGTCAGTTGGTGTAAATTCAGTACAGCCACTTCCAAGTGAATCGCCATCACCTAATTCGGGGAATTGGGAACAGAAAAGAAAGAACAGAAATAGCAAACAGGCCAACAAGTAGTTCAATGAAGTGCTGAAATATAAGGAAATCAGAAAAGGCGCTGCATGAAGACGACTTCGGCAGAGCAGGTCCCTTCCCGGTTCGTCAGTGCCGTAATCTTCAAAGCATGTCCCCATCACCTAATTCCCAAGCAGGGGAAGGAGGGGGCAGAAAAGAGAAGAAGCGGCAGTAAACAGGCCAACAAATAATTAAATTAGATGCTAAAGTATATAAATAAATTGATCAAATGTCGCGCTGCAGGAAGACGACATCACTGGAACAGGTGCATGCCCAGTTGGTCAATGCCTTAAACTTCCTAGTGGGTCACCGTCACCTAATCCCCCAGCCGGGGGAAAAGGGGGCAGAAAAGAAAACAAAAGAAAAAAAAAGCGGCAGTAAACAGGCCAACAAATATTTCAGCTAAATGCACAAGAGTATAAATGCGTCTTTAATAGTGTTTTGAACATTTCTACTGAGGTGGCGCCTCTAATATCTGAGGGAAGTGCATTCCAAAGCATTGGTGCCCGAATAGAGAACGCTCTAGAACCTGCGGACTTCTTTTTGGCTCGCGGGATCACTAAAAGACCAGCATTTTGTGAGCGAAGGTTTCGGGACGGAACATATGGTACCACGAGGTCAACGAGATAAGAAGGTGCTAAGCCGTGCAATATTTTAAAAGTAAGTAGCAGAACTTTAAAATCACATCTCAAGTGGACCGGAAGCCAATGCAAATTGGCTAATATCGGGGTAATATGATCAAACTTTCTCGTCTTAGTTAAGAGTCTAGCTGCTGCATTTTGAACTAACTGCAGACTTTTAATACTCGACATGGGGAGACCCGAGAGCAAAGCGTTACAATAGTCGAGGCGAGATGTAACAAACGCATGGATTAAGATTTCCGCGTCACACGTTGATAGAATTGGGCGAATTTTAGCAATGTTACGCAGATGAAAAAACGCAGTTCGAGTAATATTTTTAATGTGCATTTGAAAAGACATAGTTGCGTCAAATATAACACCGAGATTTTTTGTTGAATCCTTTTGGATAATATTACATTTATCGATATTCAGAGTGGTGTCTTTGAAAAGGTACCGATGACGCGCTGGTCCAATGATGAGCATCTCGGTTTTATCTGAGTTAAGACGCAAAAAATTGAAAGACATCCATTGTTTAATTTCGGCAAGGCACGCCTCTAATTTATAGCAGTCGCGGGGATTCGTTATATCCAACGGCATGTATAATTGCGTATCATCAGCGTAACAGTGAAAACTAATGTTATATTTCCGTATAATATCACCAAGCGGTAGCATATAGATGCTAAACAATAGAGGTCCAAGTACCGATCCCTGCGGAACTCCACATATGATCTTACAAAGATCCGAAGTCGTATTGCCATGAATTACACGGTGCGTCCTCTCCGACAGATACGAATTAAACCAAGAAAGCGCTGAACCTGAAATGCCAACACACGTTTCAAGGCGTTTTAATAATATGTTATGATCAACGGTATCAAAAGCGGCACTAAGATCGAGTAAGAGTAATATTGATGAGGTGTCGGCGTCCATAGCTATGAGAAGATCATTAGTAACTTTAGCAAGGGCCGTCTCAGTAGAGTGGTCGGCTCTAAAACCCGATTGGAAAGGTTCAAATTGATTATTAACAGTCATATATTCATTAAGTTGTTGCGCTACGACTTTTTCAAGAATTTTTGCAATAAACGGAAGATTTGAAACCGGCCTATAGTTGATGAGACTCTCTGGGTCAAGGTTTGGTTGCTTAAGTAACGGTCGGATAACGGCGGTCCTAAAAGCTGCTGGTACTACACCCGTGGTAAGTGATAGATTAATTATATTTAAAACAGACGGTCCTAGGGTCGTAAACAGTTCTTTAATTAGTTTGCCAGGAAGCGGATCGAGCACACAAGTTGTCGGTTTTGCCGCACTAACCAATTTTGTTAGGCTCTCAAGAGATATTTTTTTAAATTGACATAAGGTTATCGGACAGTTATCAGCCCTAATGTCCCTATTAACACAATTTATCGCGGAATTCGACGGAATTTTAAGAACAGTGTCTTTAATCTCATCACGAATACATTCTATCTTCTGAGTAAAAAATTGCATAAAATCGTGAGCTGAATAGGAAGAGCTATCCGAGGTTGGTCGCTGTTGCGTTAGCATTGCTACGGTATCAAATAAATATTTAGGATTGTTTTTATGTAAGACAATTAATCTAGAATAATAATTAGTTTTGGCTAAATTAAGCGCTTCTTTGTATATTAGTAAACTATCGCACCATGCCTGACGGAAGACCTCAAGTTTGATCGCACGCCATTTGCGCTCAAGCTTCCTACAAGATCGTTTCAGTACGCGCGTTTCCTCTGTAAACCACGGAGTAAGCCTCTTTGGACGAGTTTTAGTTTTTAAAGGCGCGACGGAGTCAAGCGCATTTAACAAAGCGACATTAAAGTTGTTTGTGAGATCATCAATCGTACCAATATAATTAGGAAACGAAGCAGTTGCTAAAGGGAGTAGCTCAGAGAGCGCAACGATGGTTGAGGAGCTAATGTTACGGCTGCTATAATTTTGATTATGGTCAGAACGATGACAGTGAGCCAAGACTTCAAATTTGATAAAGTAATGGTCAGATATAGCACTGGTATATGGTAATACAATTATTTTTGAAGATGCTAAGCCTCGGGTTAATACCAAATCTAGCGTATTGCCATTTATATGCGTTGCTTCATTTATTATTTGCGTGAAACCAAACATATCAATGATTGTCCGAAACGCTACCGTAAGTGGTTCCGACGGGAGATTCATATGAATGTTGAAGTCGCCCATGATAAGTATATTATCCGCATGAGTTACTAAATCAGCTACGAATTCAGAAAATTCATCTAAAAAGCCGGAGTAAGAGCCAGGTGGACGATAAAGAACGGCAAGATAAAACGGCAGCTCGGCTGAGGATCGCATAATGAGAACTTCAAATGTTTTAAAGGAATTGCTAAAACGAGGACTAAGTTTTAGGTTAGATTCGGAAATGAGGGCTACACCCCCGCCTTTCTTTTGAGGGCGCGCAACATGCGAGCTCACGAAGTTTGGAGGCGAAGCCTCATTTAGCGGTAAAAACTGATTTGGTTTTAACCAGGTCTCGCAAAGACCAATCATGTTAAGATTATGGTCTCTAATAAGGTCATTAACTAACAAGGCTTTCGATGAAAGCGATCTAATATTTAAAAAACCGAGTTTCAGTAAAATAGGTCTATCTAAGTTATTCCGCGCAACAGGACTCCTGGTCATAATATTAAGGAGATTGCCTTGCCTAGGTCCCGGATTGTACCTCGAGCGACTATAAACGCGGCGAGAAATTCTGACGGTCGGAATCCGATAGTTATTTACCAGCTTTCGAGTGCTATTATTTTGAGAGAACGGCTCGTCGTCAATAAAACCGACCGAGGAGGAATGCTTAAACCCATCATGTATTGCCACCTCAGTAGAAATTATATCAGTATGAGATCTACCAGCGTATGGTGTGTAGCGCTCAAATCTAGAAGAAAAGCTATGTGTGTTGTCTAAGTCTAGCATAGCGCTAGTTAGCTCTAGCCTTACAGACTCCACACCCTTCCTTACAGGCTCACTATTCGCCTGCAGCCCGACCTGCTCTAATATGAATAGTCATGGAAGGCTCAAACAATAATCTATGTTTCTAGAAAGAGTGATGGCGCCTTCCCAGTTAGGGTGAAGGCCGTCCATCCTCAGCAGGTCGGGTCGGCCCCAGAAAGAAGGCCAGTTATCTATAAACTGCAGTCCGTGCTCACTACAAAAACTAGCCAGCCACTTATTTAGCGAGAATAATCTACTAAACCTCTCATCATTGCCTCTCGCAGGCAAGGGGCCAGAGACAATTACTCGATGCCGACTCATCTTTCTGGCGAGATCACAAGTCCTTGCTATGTTTTTCTTTGTGATCTCTGATTGCTTCATCCTAGTGTCATTGGAGCCAACGTGTATCACTATATCTGAATAGCTAGCGTTGTTTGCACAGCGCTGGTGTATAGGTGTCTTGCGCGCTAGCTCCATAAGATTAGCTTCTATGTCGGGTGCTCTGGCCCCAGGAATACACATTACTGTGGCTGGATTTTCAAGCTTAATGTTGCGGGTAATGGAGTCACCTATCACTAAGGTGCGGGAGCCATGAGACCGAGGTGGAATGGAACTGCTATGTGTCTTAACAGGCTCACCGCGATTAGCAAGCCGTTTACGGCCAATGCTAACCAGACTAGCAGGTTGGCTACAACCCGTGCTAACAGTCGTGTCCGCCACGTTTACGCTTACCACATTACTCTGCTCTAGCTGGCGGACACGTCCCTCTAGCAGGGAGAGTCTTTCCATGAGAAAGGTGCAAGTGTTGCATGTGGTGGTGCACGAAACCATAGTTGCGTTTACTCGCCCGGTGGATAAAAGCGGAGGAAAAGATGTCGCGCCGAAAGTGACGTCCTGTCGCGCCGAAAGTGACGTCCTCTCCCTTTGTGGCCGCTGGATCAGCAGCCTTTGCCTTTAAACATGCTCGTTCCATTTGAGCCTTTAATTTAATTGAAGACGTTGACAGAAGTGAGCTTCTGTCTGTTAGATTCTTTACTTCTACTTCTATGGGTGTAGTTAGTTGATGCAGATCTACTATCATCAGGTGATATTTGTTTATTGCATCCTTCCTCTGCACGTTTCAAAACGTCCTTCTTCCATTGCTCACATTTCCATTAATTACATTTTTTGGATCAAACCAGTTATTTTGGTCATCGACAAAATCCTCTTCAGTCTTTAAATTTTGCACACCGGAATTGAGGTCCACAAATTCTTGCTCCATGCCGCTAAAGCAAACACAAAGCTCAGTTTTTTACAGCGTCAACATTTGCATCATCCTCCATCAATTGTTCAATTTGACGTTGCATGGAGGTCAATTGAGCAAATTTGCACCTGCGTGCCTGCATCCGTTTAGGCTTGTGATCTTCTACAGCTTTTCTCCGTCATTTTTAATGTCCGCTTTCCACTGTCTTGTTCCTCCATGTCAATCCACAATCAAGCAAACAAAAACGTCAACCTGACTGTAGCGTCTCAATTTGTAGGTCAGCTGAATGACGATCAAAGTTTTAAGCAGTTTACTCATGCACCTGTTACGTGCACGTCCTTGTTAACTCGCGATGCTTGTCAAGTATGGACGCATGCTAACAGCTAGCAGCTCATTGTCCCGACTGGAAAGTTGCTCCTTAGCTGTGATGTGCCTAGGGTTACACTATCTATCATTAACAAACACAGCCAGCCCTCCTCTTTCCTCTTACCGCTTTCCAGTGTCCTGTCCGCAAGTAGTATTTGGAAGCCGTCAAATTCCACGACGGTGTCCGGCGTTAGGTCTGTTAGCCATGAATCCGTGAACATCAGCAAGCTAGCTCATTGGAAGTTCCTCTCGTGCCGCGTCCATTTTCTTGGGAAGGTATCTAACATTTCCCATAAAAACGGACAGGAGGACGGGGTGGTCACGCCTCCTCTTTGCCTGGCGTTTCGCCCCCGCGCGACATCCCCCGTCTCTTCCTCCTCAACTCGTGGGGGATATCGGGTCTCGCTCCGGGAGTCGGCACGGGGTTAGCACGAAGTGCTAACAGCTGATCTCTTGTGTAAACGATTGATCCGTAGCTCCCAGTGACATCTCCGGACACGATCACGCAAAAAACAGCCCCCAGCAGCAATAAAACCACCGCAATTTGGATGTCCATTGCTGCGATGAGGTAAAATAAATAAAACTGGGTAAAGGAAAAAACACGCGAAAAAGGCTCAAATAGTGAGCCGTGCTGCTTTAGCAGGTAGCCACTCGCGTGGTGACGGAACCGTAAAAACAAATGTGGTCCCATCAAAATCTGATGGGATATTTAAAAATAAAAGCGTGAAAATTTGCTTATTTGTCTGTCGTCACCAATGATTAAAAAAATTAAAATCATTACAAAATCCTCAAGCTATCGTGATACCAGACAAGTTCTGCGGGACACCAGACCACCCCAGTTGTCCACAAAAAGTGGTCACTTCAAAATTTGATGTGGCATTTAAAAATAAAAAAATCACCTGAAATATGCACTGTGATCAACACTGATTTAAAAGAAAAATCTTTAAAAAATATCCTCAAACTATCGTGATACCAAACCAGGATTGGGGATACTAGACCACACCAGCTGTCCACCAAAAGTGGTCACATCAAAATGTGATGTGGCACTTCAAAATAAAAGTAGCCTGAAATTCGCTTATTTCACGGTCATCACCACTGAGTTAAAAAAAAAATAGCTCGAGCTATCGTGATACCAGACCAGTTTTGTGGGACACGAGACTACCCCAGCTGTCCATAAAAAGTGGTCCCATCGAAATCTAATTTGTAATTTCAAACTAAAAGTTGCCTGAAATCTGCACATTTCACTGTCATCATGCCTGACTTTAAAATTTCATTAAAAAATATCCTCTAGCTATGGTAATACCAAACCAGGTTTGGAGGACACAAGACAACACAGCTTTCCACCAAAAGTAGTCCCATCAAAATGTAAGGAGGCATTTTAAAATAAAAGAGCTGGAGCTGTCGTAATACCAGACTAGTTTTGTTGGACACTAGACGACCCCAGCTGTTCATCAAAAATGGTCCCATCAAAATCTGATGTGTAATTTCACAATAAAAAAAAAACCCACCTGAAATATGCACATTTCATTGTCATCAACACTGATTTTAAAATAATCATTTCAAAATACCCTCGAGCTATCGTGATATCAGACCCATTTTGGGGGACACTAGACAACCCCAGTTGTCCATCAAATGCGGTCCCACCAAAATGTGATACGGCATTTCAAAATAAAAGTAGCCTTAAATCAGCATACATCACTGTTATCAGGCCTGACTAAAATATCATGACAAAATATCCTCCAGCTATCATGATACCAGACAAGACATATTTCACTGTCATCACCATTGATTTAAAAAAATTAATTAAAAACTGCGAGCAGCTATAAAGGGCCCTCGCCACCCGGACAACGTTGGGGTACTGGCACGTTGGAAATGTGAAATATTCCCGAGAAATAACGTGAGGAATCTTCAAGAGGAATTTGCTTGTAGTTAAAGTTAGAGCAGCTTTTGTTTTCAAAGCCTCGTCAATGTTTGAAGTAAATTTGTTGGCAGGCACTACAGGTGCATCAAATCAAAGACTAATAGACTGAAAAACATTTTCTTTCCGAGAGCCATCACCATTCTGAACTCTCACACACATGCACACACACACGACCACCCTTACCTTGCTGAACAGCGACGTATTGTGTTGTATTTCTCCAATTTCATACTATTTTCCATCACAATATTTATTCTCTTATTTATCTAATTTATATATTTGATTAAATTATTGTTGTATTGCACTGGAGAGGGGAGCTCCCTAATCTTGTTGCACACTGTACAGTGACAATAAAAGGATTTCGGATTCTGATAAATTTAGAATGGCCGACTTCCTGTTCAATTTAGCATACGGCTCCATGAGACTTTTTATTAGGTCTTGGCTTTGTACACACTTCATCAAATTTTCAGTTTGGTGAAACAGAGATATGGGGCTGTTTTTTTTTGTTGTTTTTTTTTCTCTAGGGGGCGATAGCGAGCCATTTTTAAACAACTGTACGACAAAATAATAAAATATTGTGAATATTGAATCAACTCCCGGTTGAGTGGACGCTGGCACGTTTGGCTGCCACTGCTCACCGGTAACTCTCAGAAATTTTTTGGATCCGATTGTTGTACCTGCTTTAGCAGTTTACAATCCCTCCAGTTACAGTGATTTTATTTATTATTATCTGTATGTTGAGCGATCCCGATTCTCATGAATGCCACCCACCGATTGCATAGTCGCTGACGCGTCTACTGTGGCTAAAGTTTAGCTTACCTATCAAAGTTAGCACCTGTCTGCCATGTGGACCCGCAGGCCAGTCTGCTTCTCGCACTTCTGCCTGTTCCTGTCATGTCATCAACCTGTGTCAGGACAACTTCAATCCACTGCCGCTGAACTCCGCTGGATTTACCGACACATGCCCGAGGGAAACGCACCACCACCACTGCTCCTCCTCCCGAACATCGCTCGTCGACCCTTGAAGGATTGTATGGCAATTACCGGCATTTTAAACATTTATGGGACAGAATGTCAATTATTTAATTTAGCAGGTTTATATTTACTGAATATGCTATGATCGCAAAATTCCGGACGAACTGGCGAGGCTGCCCGGCTCACCGTGGCTTGTCATCGGGACCGGGAGGCGGCGCAGGCGACGCAGAGAGAGGAAGCAGAAGCGGGGCTGCAGGTCCGGTGTCTTGCAACGGCTGCGACGGCAGCCCCATAGGCAACCACTGCCGAGTCTGTACCTCACCAACGCCAGATCCGTGGTCCACAAAATCGACGACCTGGGATTACAAATCCTGGGAAACCGCTATGTGCGAGACAGCAGTGTGATCGTCGTCACGGAATCCTGGCTGCACGCAGACGTCCCCGATGCTAGCATCCAGCTGGCCGGGCGCTCGCTACATCGCGCGGATCGGACAAGGGACACCGGTAAGAGACGGGGCGGGGTGGCTCTGTGTTTACGTGCATGAGAACTGGTGCGGCGATAGCACGATCGTCGAGAAGCACTCTTCCCCCGACATCGAGTTCATGTCCGTTAAATGCCGGCCTTATTTTCTCCCGAGGGAGCTAACGGTCGTGATTGTCACAGCTGTTTACATCCCTCCCGACGCTAGCACTAGCACGGCGCTCTCGCTACTCGCGTGCGTCATCAATAAACATCAGCGGGCCCACCCTGATGGCGTTCACGTAGTAGCGGGAGACTTTAATAAGGCCAATTTAAAGACTGTACTCCCAGAGTTTCACCAGCATGTCAAGTGCCCAACGAGGGGAGACAACACTCTCGACCATGTGTACTCGAACATCAAGCACGCATACAGGGCCCTCCCACTCGCCCCCCTCGGCCAGTCAGACCACCTGTCCTTGCAGCTCGCACCTGCATACATCCCTCTCAGGCGCAGATTCAGGCCCACCACAAAGACTGTGAAAACCTGGCGTGACGGCGCCATGAGTGAATTACAGGACTGCTTTCAAGACACAAACTGGGGCCTCTTTGATCATCAGGACCTTGATGTCTACACACATTGTGTAGTGGACTACATCAAGTTCTGCATGGAAACTGTGTCCCTACACAGGACTATACGGACCTTCCCAAATGCGAAGCCCTGGATGTCCAGCAGGGTTCGCTCTCTCCTCAAGGCCCGTGACGCTGCCTTCAGGTCAGGCGACAAAGCCCAGTACAGGGTGGCTCGTGCTGACCTGAGCAAAGGCATCAAGCTAGCCAAGGCAACCTACAAGGGGAGGCTGGAGGCCCACCTTGCCAGTAACAGACCACGGGAGGTGTGGCAGGGTCTACGGAGCATCACCAACTTCCGTGGCAGCAGCACGACCTCTGCAGACCCGAGTGCATCGCTGGCAGAGGAGCTTAACTGCTTCTTTGCTCGCTTTGACTCGCCCCAACCGTCACACCCCCGCACTTCATGCTCCAACTCCCCCCCACTCACCGTAGAGGAACACGATGTGAGGCGCGCGCTCCTGGCTGTTAACCCCAGGAAAGCTACTGGACCCGACGGAATACCAGGCAAGGTCCTCAAAACATGTGCCCACCAACTGTCACATGTATTCTGCAGGATCTTCAACCGCTCCCTGGCTCAAGCAGTCATCCCCTCCTGCTTGAAAACTTCCATCATTATTCCTGTCCCCAAAAAGTCACCAGCCGTCCACCTGAATGACTACCGTCCTGTTGCTCTCACACCAGTCATCATGAAGTGCTTCGAGAGGCTGGTTCTCCAGCACATCAGGGACTGCCTTCCTCCCACTCTGGACCCCTACCAGTTTGCATACTGGGCTAACAGATCCACTGAGGACGCCATCAACACTGCTCTGCATGTTGTGCTGGGCCACCTGGAACAACAGCAGAGCTATGCAAGGATGCTCTTTGTGGACTACAGCTTGGCATTCAACACAATCATCCCAGACATCCACGTCGCCAAACTTGACATTCTCGGCCTCCCTGCCCTCACACGCATCTGGATTAAGGACTTTCTGACCAACAGACCCCAGACTGTGTTGCTCGGCCCCTACACGTCCTCCACCTGCATGCTGAGCACCGGTTCCCCTCAAGGATGCGTGCTGAGCCCTCTCCTATACGCCCTCTACACCTACGACTGCAGCCCGGCCCATGGCAACAACACCATCGTCAAGTTTGCTGACGACGCGACAGTGGTCGGTCTGATCTCGGAAGGTGACGAGACAGCCTACAGAGAGGAGGTAAAGAGACTGACAGCTTGGTGCAAGGACAACAGACTGCACCTTAACACTGCAAAAACAAAGGAGATTGTCGTCGACTTCAGGAGGAACAAGACGGTGCCGCCCCCCCTCTGCATCGAAGGCGTGTGTGTGGAGAGGGTCCACACGTTCAAGTTCCTGGGAGTACAGATCTCCGACGACCTTTCTTGGACTCACAACACCACAGCAGTGGTAAAGAAGGTCCACCAGCGTCTGCACTTCCTGAGAGTCCTCAGGAAATTCAACCTGGACAGGAAGCTGCTGCTAGCCTTCTACCACTCGTCCATTGAGAGCCTGTTGACGTACTGTGTCTCCACCTGGTACAGCGGCTGCACTGAGGCCGACAGAGTGAGGCTCCAGAGGACAGTCAAAACAGCGCAAAGGATTATTGGCTGCCCTCTCCCCTCACTGTCGGACATCTACACCGCCCGGTGCCTCAGAAGGGCTCTCAACATCGTCAAAGACAATACCCACCCAAACTCACACCTGTTCGACCTGTTGCCCTCTGGCAGGCGCTACAGATGCATCAAATCGAGGACCAATAGACTGAGAAACAGTTGCTTTCCGAGAGCCATCTCCATTCTGAACTCTCACACACACACGAGAACACCCTTACCTTGCAGAACAGCATCGTGATGTGTTTTTATATACCCTATTCTGTACTAAATTCCATTGCACTCTCTTATTTATTAATCTAATTTATATATTTGTCTGTCTTATTGTTGTATTGCACTGGATTGGGGAGCCTTCTAATCTCGTTGCACACTTGAGTACAATGACAATAAAGGGATTTCTAATTCTAATTCTAATTCTACTACGCATAGGAATGACTGATTGTAGTCATGGTCTTTACTGATTTATGATATTATTTTCACATGCTAAAGTTATATTACTTAGTTTATAAATGTGTGAACATAGTATTTTCATGACCTACACTCACATTCACATCATACATATTCAGTCTGCACATTACAAACTGATGACAAGCCAGACAGCACTTCATGGACAAATATGACAAAGCACATTCTCCACATAGGACATAGAGATGCAAACATACCAAATTGGGCACTGGATTTAGTTTTAAAATCGCTGCATTGGCTCCCCGTGTGTTTCAGGATTGATTTTAAGGTTCTTCAATTAGTTTTTAAATGCCTTAACGGTCTTGGGCCATCCTCGCGGACCCTGAGGTCCTCTGGCACCGGCCTGTTAATTATTCCTCGGGTGAGGACTGGAACACATGGCGAGGCTGCATTCAGCCATTCTGGTCCTCGTCTATGGAATAGCCTGCCGGAGGACATCAGGTCCGCAGAGACTGTTGATATTTTTAAAAGGAGGCTCAAGACCAGACCTGGGCATTGCACGGCCCGCGGGCCACATCCGGCCCGCCGGGTGGCACTGACTGGCCCGTATGACAGACCTGGGCATTGTATGGCCCGGGCCACATACCTTTGGTTGACTCTGACCGCGAGTGTAAGGTTAATTGGAAATTTCAAAATAAACATACTTTTTAATTTCACCTCATTCATGGGCGAAAGCTGCACTGCTTTTATTCTGAAATTTTTTTTTTTTTTTATTCCCGCACAATGTGCGTCGCACATAATGACGTAATGCGTTTATCAAGACATGCGCGCGATTGAATCACAACAAGACAACGTTCGCCCTCAAAAATGTCCGCTCAGGCTACAAAAAGAAAGGTAGATGCCGAATGTAGAATTTTCAACAAAAATTGGACAGCGAAGTATTTATTTACTGAAGTTAGAGGTAAAGCTGTGTGTTTAGTTTGCGGGGAGCAGATCGCCGTGTTGAAGGACTACAATTTGAGTCGGCACTACCAGACGAAACATGCAGAGAAATATAAAAACGGCACCAGATAACAATGAACTGGGACACTTTTTCTCAAAATCACAGTTCAGTGACAGTCAATATGTTGTATCTTGCTTAATGTTTGGTGCAAAAAGACAATATTGTGATGTCTTTAAAATGCTCAGAACCTTTACACAACTATCCAACAGTATATGGAACTCAAAATGTGTTTTGAAGTGAATGTGACAGAATATGTTTACTAATATGAGTCACAAATAGTAAAAAATGTTAATATTTTGTCTACCATTGTGTTGAGAAATTTGAATGAATACATTTTTGTAAGGCAACCTCATTTTTTCAGTTTATTTGGTATTTAGTTTCATTGCTTAACTTTAATGCCAGCTTGTCAAAACAGTGCTATTTACTGCTTTTTAAAAAAGAAATACAATTAATATTATACAGAATTGAGTTCAGCCTTTTGGCCCGGCCCTCCACAATATTTTATGTTTCTTATGTGGCCCCATGGAAAAAATAATTGCCCACCCCTGCTCAAGACTCACCTTTTTTGTTTGGCTTTTAAATAATTTATCTTAGTCTTTTAATTCAGGATTGTCATTTTATATATTATCATTGTCTTTAATTTTTTTTAGCTTCTTTGTCTTTTAGTATCATCATTTTTCTTATATATTTTAGCTCCGTCGTTTTATATTATTGTCTTTTAATTTTTAGCTTCTTCTCTGTCTTTTAGTATCATAATTTTTCTTATATATTTTAGCTTCGTCTTTTTATATTATTGTCCTTTAATTTTTAGCTTCTTTTTTGTTTAGCATTATCATTTTCTTTTATATATTTTAGCTCCAGTGTTTCCTCAAGGGGGGCCTCCGCGCTGGGAGGTGTGGCTGGCCTTCTCACAGGGGGCTTCATCCCGGAGGCTCCTTAGGCCCGGCGGACCGGGGCCCTCTGCACTATGTGTAGGGTCTACCCCGGTCAGTCTGGGCTAGGGGTCTGTGTGTTGGCGCAGCTCCCTGTGGGCGTGAGCCGTCATCCCTCTCAGCGCGGATGACCTACCCTGGGTACATTTTCTCATATGGTTTCTCTGTGCCTTACCCTGTCTTTCTACTAAGATGGTTTATTAAGTTGTGTGAATGCGAGTGTTCTGTGTGTGTGCGAGTTCAGGCGTGTATGTGGATGTGTCTTGTGTTTATGTTGAGTGGGTGGAATGGGTTTTAGTTTTTCGTTGTAATTTGGATGTTTTTATTGTACAGCACTTTGAGCCGCATTTTATGTATGAAAAGTGCTCTTATAAATAAAATTTGATTGATTGATTGGAGGGTTCAAGGGGACGCCATTGCAAAAACACATTCTGAAAGACATAATTTGATTTTGGAGCACACATACATGCACACTGACAAGATTACAGGGGAATACCAGCAGGAGAGACGGAGAGACTGCCCGCCGGAGAAGGCCAGCCGTGGAATACCAGTCTTGGGGACCAGCTGGGAATCAACCATCCAGACAATGATTAATCTGGAGAGGACCTTCCCTTGGACGTAGACCCGTGCCGGGGGAAGAATGTGAGGCTGGGCTGAGATAACGCACGACTCTTTTCGACTGTGCTTGCCCGAGTACATTTTCTCATGAGATTAAGAAAAAGCCGCTCAGTACTATTTCCTGAACCTCCGCCCTATTTCCTACCTACCATTCATTTCAAAAGTCCTAGATAATGTAGTCGCCACTCAACTCCACTCTCATCTCACCTGCAATAACCCTTTCAGTCCGGTTTCCGTGCACTTCACAGCACTGAATCAACTCTACTCAAGGTCACCTCTGCTCTCCTCATTGCAGCTGACTCAGATTCATTCTCCATTGTCATCCTTCTTAACCTGACTGCGGCCTTTGACACCATCTCACACACCATCCTTCTCAAAAGACTTTCTTCCATCGGCATCACCCACACCGCCCTCAACTGGTTCCATTCATACTTCAAAGACCGCACTCAGTTCATCCAGCTTAAATATTTCTCATCAAAGTCCCTCCCAGTCACCTCAGGTTTGCCCCAAGGCTCGGTCCTGGCCCCCCTATTATTTATCATATACCTCTTTCCCCTTGGCAGAATTTTCCGAAAATTCAATATCGCTTTCCATTGCTTCGCGGATGACACCCAGCTCTAGTTCTCCTGCAAACCCAGCATATCACTCCCTCCCACCTCCGTCACCTCCTGTCTATCTGAAATCAATGACTGGTTTTCTAATAATTTCATGAGGCTTAACAGCGACAAAACAGAAGTTATTCTTTTCAGTACAAAATCAATACAATCCAAAATTGGCAGTTTTCCCATTCCTGTTGGCCCCTCCATTGTTTTCCCATCCCCTCAGGTCAAGAGTCTGGGTGTCATCCTTGACAGCACTCTATCTTTCCATAAGCATAATAACACAACCCGGTCAGCCTACTTCCATCTGCACAATATCAGTCAACACCGCCCCTCCCTTTTTCCCTCATCCACTTCTATTCTGGTCCAAGTCGAGTCAAGTCAATTTTATGTGTATAGCCCTTAATCACAGACAGTCTCAAAGGGCTTTACATAACCACAATCAACATCCACTGATCTTAACCCCCAGGAGGGCAAGGAAAAACTCAAAACCCCATTGGGGGAAAAGTGAGAAAACTTGAGAAGGGACCACAGATGGGGGGGAAACCCCCTTCCAGGATGACCAGGCTGCTTTGGATGCCAAGTGGGCAACATTTGACACATACAATGATGCTATACAATGTTAGATGAGATAATGTGAGAGTCAATTAAATGAAGTGCTGCAGGAAGATGACTTTAGTGGAGTGGGTCCTCATCCAGGACCGTAATCGCCATGGCAGCATATCCGAGGTTGAGCCTTTGATCTTGAAATAGTCAGTTTGGGGTAAATTCAGAACAGCCACTTCCAAGTGAATCACCATCACCTAATTCCCAAGCTGTGGAATTGGGAACAGAAAAAAAAGAACAGAAATAGTAAACAGGCCAACAAGTAGTTCAACGAAGTGCTGAAATATAGGGAAATCAGAAGAGGTGCTGCATGAAGACGACTTCGGCAGAGCAGGTCCCTCCCCGGTTGGTCAGTGCCGTAATCTTCATAGCAGGTCACCATCACCTAATTCCCAAGCAGGGGAAGAGGGGGCAGAAAAGAGGAGAAGCGGCAGTAAACAGGCCAACAAATAATTAAATTAGATGCTAAAGTATATAAATAAATGTCGCGCTGCAGGAAGACGACATCACTGGAACAGGTGCATGCCCAGTTTGTCAATGCCTTAAACTTCCTAGTGGGTCACCGTCACCTAATCCCCCAGCCGGGGAAAAGGGGGCAGAAAAGAGAAGATAAGAGAAAAAGCGGCAGTAAACAGGCCAACAAATAGTTCAACTAAATGCACAAGAGTATAAATGCGTCTTTAATAGTGTTTTGAACATTTCTACTGAGGTGGCGCCTCTAATACCTGAGGGTAGTACATTCCAAAGCATTGGTGCCCGAATAGAGAACGCTCTAGAACCTGTGGACTTCTTTTTGGCTCGCGGGATCACTAAAAGACCAGCATTTTGTGAGCGAAGGTTTCGGGACGGAACATATGGTACCACGAGGTCAACGAGATAGGAAGGTGCTAAGCCATGCAATATTTTATAGGCAAGTAGCAGAACTTTAAAATCACATCTCAAGTGGACCGGAAGCCAATTCAAATTGGCAAGTATCGGGGTAATATGATCAAACTTTCTCGTTCTAGTCAAGAGTCTAGCTGCTGCATTTTGAACTAACTTTTAATACTAGACATGGGGAGACCCGAGAGCAAAACGTTACAATAGTCGAGGCGAGACGTAACAAACGCATGGATTAAGATTTTTGCATCACAAGTTGATAGAATTGGGCGAATTTTAGCAATGTTACGCAGATGAACAAATGCAGTTCTAGTAATATTTTTAATGTGCATTTGAAACGACATAGTTGTGTCAAATATAAGACCGAGATTTTTTGTTGAATCCTTTTGGGCAATTTATCGATACTCATAGTGGTGTCTTTGAAAAAGGTACAGATGACGCGCTGGTCCAATGATCAGCATCTCGGTTTTATCTGAGTTAAGACGCAAAATATTGAAAGACATTCATAGTTTAATTTCGGCAAGGCATGCCTCTAATTTATAGCAATCACACGGATTCGTTATATCCAACGGCATGTATAATTGCGTATCATCAGCATAACAATGAAAACTAATGTGATATTTCCGTATAATATCACCAAGCGGTAGCATCTAGTACCAATCCCTGCGGAACTCCGCGTGTGATCTTACAAAGATCAGAAGACGCATTGCCATGAATTACACGGTGCGTCGTCTCCGACAGATACGAATTAATCCAAGAAAGCGCTGAACCTGAAATGCCAACACAAGTTTCAAGGCGTTTTAATAATATGTTATGATCAAGTGTCAAAAGCGGCGCCAAGATCGAGTAAGAGTAATACAGTGAACCCTCGGTTATCGCGGTTAATGGGGACCTCGTAGCGGTCGCTGCTCGGGCCCTAATAATAATTTCTACAAAAACAATAGGGACCTCGCCGCCGTCGCAGCTCGGGCCCTAATAACAATTTCTAGAAAAACAATAGGGACATCGCAGCGGCCACTGCTCGGGCCCTAATAATAATAATAAAAATAATAATGATTTCGACAAAAACAATGGGGACCTCGTAGCAGTCGCTGCTCGGGCCCCAATAATAATTTCTACACAAAGTCCATTGTGGTGACCCGCCCCCTTTTAAGTAAATTCAAAGTGGCCGACTTCCTGTAAAACCTAGCTCATTGCTCCAAGAGACTTTTTTGTAGGTCTTGGTCTTATACATACAGTGAACCCTCGCTACTTCGCGGTTCACCTTTCGTGGGTTCAGTGCTTCGCGGGTCTAAAAAATATTCGGGGGCATTGTAGTTTCGCCGAGCGGCACGACAGGGCGCTGGAGCGGTTAGACGGCCGGCGTGCGCCGAAGAAGAGCGTGGGCGAAGAGGAGAGTGGACGAAGAAGAGCACGTTCCCCCGGACACGATCGGTGGCGACGTTTCGCGCGGTTCGGACCGTACCAGAGCTCCGGCCGGCGTGCGTGGCAGTTAAGCCGTAGAGGAGCACCTTCCTGTTAAGGATGTTTCTATCAAAACAAGCCTGAACAAATGAATCAACCAGCCAAGATTGTCTGTCATTTACGCGCGGGGCAGCCCTCGAACTCCGAGGCGAAGCCAGCGTGTTCGACTGCACACATGGTTTTTATTTGCATCAGCATAAGCAATTTGAATATGCGATACATACAGAATGGAAAACTTGACATTTGACTCCATCCCACTTGCCCACCCTCTTCCTGCCTATTCTAACGGTTTCAGCTTACAAGACACCTTTTGTTCATACTTCTGCTTATTCTAACAGCAAAAGTTCACTCTGAACTTCATTTGACCTGTGTAGTGTATTTTCACAAGGCTTAACGTGTTGAACTTATTTTATGGCCATGACGATATTGTTGCTTTAGAAATACCAAGCCTTGTGTTGGACCTCCCTAAATGCAGAAGTTACAGCCTTAAGAGGCCTCGGGCCCCAACATTATCTACGAAGGGTTAAAGAGGTCATCAACACCCCAAGGGAGGTGTTTACAGAAAAGGGTTCTGGCGTTGGGGAGTCACATTCGCGAGGAGGCCGTACCTGGCACCCGTAGCTGTCGAAAGTTTAATTAGAGGCCAGAAAGATACGAATGCATGTGCAACAAAGGGGGCCTGTAAGATTAGTTATAGTTTGAAACTTGCTAAGATGACAAACTAAACAACAAAACTAACAGATGAACATACAAACTTAAATTTCTTTAACATATCCCTCCTGTTTATCAAGTTTCAAATCTCATCATCAAAGGCTGTCGCTTGAGGGGGGAGAAAAACTACCCAAAAACTCAAAAATTCTTGGAGAAAAGGGTAGAAACCCATGCCCCGAACGAGAAGCCCAAAAAAATAATAACAATTAAAAGATAATAAAGCAAAGCTAATGCAGTTTTTGGTCCAATACATGTATGTACAAAATAAACCCGGAACATCAAACATTCACAACTGCAACTCTTTTCTGTGATGCAAGTTACATGAATCAGTGACCTTGAGCGTTTTTTCAGAGGCTGCAGGTTTTATTTGATGTGCGTGTAGTCAGCAGTCTGCGCCTGTGCAACTCGTCTGCGTTTGACGTTGTCCTGGTCTCGAGGTTGTGCGCTGACCAGGCACAGCCCTGCAAGGAAGTAGATGATGCATCTGGTCGACAGGGCAGTGCCCAGTTGCTGTTCGGCGGCTTGCTCCATCCTTCCGAGAGGGGTGTGTTTGCCACGGAAAACCCTCTTTCCAACTGTGGTCTTTTGTTGGTACATTGGAGTGTACGTGGTGGAGATCCTCTCCAAGGGACTTGCGTCGCTCAGCCTTCAGCAGGGACCGGAGAAGCTTGCACTGCGACTGATGGTTCCAGCCGCCACGCCCCTCGACCTTTGCTGCCGTCGGGGTCACTGCAATCACCTGATGAGGGCCGTCCCAGCGTTCACTGTCCCAACGAGGTCGTTTCAGCACCTTGAGGAAGAGTTGGTCTCCCACATGGACGTGGTTTATCTGTGGATCAAAACACACTGGCCAGTAATTGTGGTCAAACATGTCTTTCATGTGGACTGGGACAGATGTGCCAGTCGCTGGTGGTTCTGATGAACCTGAGAGTCTATGTGTGAGGCCATATAGGATAAAAAGGGGATAGTGTCCTTCCTTCGGCTGGCACTATCCTCATTGCTGTGATTGAAACACAGTCTGGCCATTGTCTCTTTTTTTTTTCTTTGTCTTGATAAGTCAGTTCCATTCGTGCGTTCCACAAGTCCTGCAGACTGTATGCAAAATGACGCTTTGAGTCAATTTTGCAACAACTGTCCCACTTGTTACAAACATTATTCACAAAATGCATCATTTTCACTTTAAATCACTCTTGAAATTCCAAATGTCAGGATAATTCGATTACACAAGACTTTTTCCAACTGTTTTAACATCATCATGTGTTATTGGAAACAACGTAATCCATTTTGAAAACACATTAATTATAACCAAACAATATTGCAACCCAAACAACTAACACTTTGTCTAAAAAAAAGTTTTTTGTTGAAAAGTCTATATGTGGGAACAATTTCATATCATACTTCCCCCTGTTGACACACATGTGTCACTCATGTTACTCCTCTACTCCTCAGCAATGTTTGCACCTTTTTTCTCCCAATGTGTGCATTCAATTAGTGGTGTATTTTTCCCTGGCGTGAGATCAAATTGTCAAGTTGATTTGCTGCGTGTGTGTGTGTGTGTGTGTGTGCATTACCCCTTGCTGCATTGTCTGCGAGGCAGTATTCAATTGTAATCGTTTCATTTTCTGTTCAGAAAATTTTGCATTTACAAATACTTATTTAGACGTGCTTTATGCACAACTTTTCTTTCATCTTTTGTGATTTTTTAAAACGCCGTTTGCCCAATGTCGACAGAACACATAAACATATATCTTGGCAGTCAGTCCAAATTGTAAAATGTTTTTTAGAAAACATCTTACAATTCTGGATCAGCACAGAAGTTTCTGCTGCTTGTCCTGCACATACAGATTTTAATATCCCTTGAAACAAAATGCTTTGTTAAAAAAAAAATTCCCACCCCTTTGCGGCCGTCAAAAAACTGACTCTCCAGTCGGGAGAAAGGTGTCCAAGAGGTCAGGTCGCTGTTTGGTGGTAATTTGGACTCGGCTTCCACAGTCGTGTGGTGTGCCTTCTACTGGTGCGGGAAAAAGTGACGCTGGGCTGAGCGCACCTTATCAGTGTAATGTGACAATTAGGTCGCCGTGCAATGTGAATGTGGTGGGTGAAGGCTGCTTGATCCAATTGTTGTGACTAATATGCAAGTGATTTCATGAGCCCTGCGCGTCTGCAGCCACACAAGGTCATGAAACCATTTTTTGCAGTCACTGTTTGCTCAAATGGCTCATAGTAATTTGGTAGTGCTAATACATCTTAATCAATGAGTTCACACTTGACAAGTTCAAAAGCTTGTCAACCTCAAGTGTTCAAACATTTTTTTTTTCCTCAAATGTCATTGGCTTGTCATAAATGATGTCCAGCAATAGTCGTGTGATTTCTAAGTACTTTGCAATCCATGCCTGGCAATAATTGCGTACACCTATAAGGGACATCATTTACTTCTTTGTTATTGGTTTTAGGGCTCGGGCAACGCCTTCTTTTTGCTTGTCACCAAAAATGCGCCCCTTTTCAGTCAAAATGCGGCCTAAATATGTGACTTCCTTTTTTAACAGCTGCATCTCATCGGTTCAGTTTGATGACGCATTAAGTAATTCTCGAGGTCAAACATATGTTTAATATCTTCCTCAATGTCCTCACTGTTGTCACTGTCAGAGGGGGAATCCAGAGGTTTGGACATCAACTCGCAGTCCGAAGCCCCACTGGGGTCCCGGCCTAGTCATTCATTTTCCCAATCGTACACTTCCTTAAAACAAGTTCTCAAACCCTTCATTCATTATGTAAATTACTCGTCTTCTCCTTGGCCGCCCTCGTGTGCAAGCCTATCCTAGACGCTCACAGCAGAAAAAGAAGGGAGGGGGGGGGCCTCACTGTTCATACGCCAATCACGCGGTCCCCAGGCAACCAAGCTGCCAGGGGTTACGCCCCCTACCAAAGGCTCCAGTTTACTGGCCACTCCTCCCTGCCAATTTACGAGCAGGCAATCTCAAGCCAATGGCAACAGCTCCTTCCCCCTAAACTTTCCGCTCGTTCCAATTCACTTACGCTTTCCTTCTGGCATCTGCCCAACCTACTTTACCTCTCAGTCATCTCCAACCCCCTCTTAACTTTCCGCTCATCCTATTTCACTTACGCTTTTCCTTCTCAACCTACCTTGCCTCTCAGTTAGAGAACCAAATTCTGCCCCCGCACCTCAGGTTTGACACCACTTAAAATTCAAAATCAGGAAACACCTATGCTTTTGCAAAGATTCCTCATGTTCACTTTCAAAACCTTCATTCCATCTTTCATAACACCTACTTCTCTCTTTCAATTCATGCAACCAACTCAGTGTCTTACATCCCTCAACCACATAGGTTCTAATTCTGTTACTCTATACAGTTTTCCACTTGCAAATCTGCCTATGACACCTTTCTCACTTGCCCTATCATTTGGACTTCATCAATCCTTTCTATGGAACATTAATTGTTCCTTTCCCTTTTCTACACATTCTTTTTCTTTCTTTACACATTCCTTTTCTTTTCTTATTAACTTCCAATCTCTACACTGCAAAGTTTCCCTGGACTTTACTATACTACCCAATACCCCAATTTTAGAAAATTGGACCAGTTTGTCAACACCTAGGGTGTTCTAAAAACTGGTTTCTCATCAGTAGGACAGCAACTCAATTTTCCTGTTGTGGCAATTCTCACTTCAACTTTTTCAGGTGGAGATTTCTTGTCTATTACATCCACAACAGTCTGCTGTTTATAATCCTACTGTATTACATGGGATAAAATACCAAGTGGTATTAGTAATCCCCAATCGCACACACTCCAGCTCACTGACTCAACCCCCACCCTTTCTCTTCTTTGTTCTCACACACACACATAGTCAGACTCAGACATATACACGGGCCCACAAAACAACACACACAGTTCTCAACATTGAACAGCTACAAACGAGAAGCTAATCAATATTTTTCAATTTCAACTAACCTACATTTTTCCTTTATTTCAAATTCGGAAAGTTGACAGTTAACTTCCTTCATCAATTCTGCCGCCATTTCTGACAGTCTTAATTGTTATGGTGTCTAGTTATGGTTCCTCAGTGTTGAGAAAAATTCAAATTGCCTGACTTTGGGTTGAATACCAAGCTTCTACTCCCAATTTGGAGCGGGTATTCCTGGGTGTTTTTACTCACAACCCTCGGTCAGTTTTAGATTTCTCAAACGTTGGACATTCATACAATACACATACACACTCACAGATTGATCAGTTCTGTGTCTGTGAAAATAGATAAACTATTTTCGTCTTCTATAAATAACAAACGTTGTACTATCACTTCCAAATATAGTAATAATTACATCTGTACTCTACCAGAAATAAGGACCCCTAAATCTGTCTTCCAGAAAAAACAACAGTTAATTCTGTACTATCCGAGCAGATATAATCAACTACACTTGTACTCTCTACCAGACAAGGAATGCCTTAATCTGCCTTCCAGAATAAACAACAGTTAATTCTGTACTGTCCGAGTCTTCCAACAAGTCTTCCAAAATAGCAAAGTTAAATCTGTATTTCTTCCAGAAAATAGCTAAGCTAAGATGTACTATCTCTTCGGGTAAAGGAACTCCCTGAAACCCTACTATCCTTCAAAAACCCCAAAAAGTTTTTTACTATCTGTTGTATACAACCACTGACCTGTGACAATCTCTCCGCTGGTCGAGACACTCGCGGTTCATGGATGAAGTCTGTGTTCTCTCCGGTGGAGGATGGCCGAGGACCGGCCTCCTGGAAGAGAGGACTTTTCACGATGGCGCCGTTTTCAGTCGTCGTCAATCGTCCACCGCAGATCACACGTTTTCATCCGGCATTCGAAGGACCAAGTAATGTTAAGGATGTTTCTATCAAAACAAGCCTGAACAAATGAATCAACCAGCCAAGATTGTCTGTCATTTCCGCGCTGGGCAGCCCTCGAACTCCGAGGCGAAGCCAGCGTGTTCGACTGCACACATGGTTTTTATTTGCATCAGCATAAGCAATTTGAATATGCAATACATACAGAATGGAAAACTTGACATTTGACTCCATCCCACTTGCCCACCCTCTTCCTGCCTATTCTAACGGTTTCAGCTTACAAGACACCTTTTGTTCATACTTCTGCTTATTCTAACAGCAAAAGGGAGCATGTTCACTCTGAACTTCATTTGACCTGTGTAGTGTATTTTCACAAGGCTTAACATGTTGAACTTATTTTATGGCCATGACGATATTGTTGCTTTAGAAATACCAAGCCTTGTGTTGGACCTCCCTAAATGCATAAGTTACAGCCTTAAGAGGCCTCGGGCCCCAACATTATCTACGAAGGGTTAAAGGGGTCATCAACACCCCAAGGGAGGTGTTTACAGAAAAGGGTTCTGGCGTTGGGGAGTCACATTCGCGATGAGGCCGTACCTGGCACCCGTAGCTGTCGAAAGTTTAATTAGAGGCCAGAAAGATACGAATGCATGTGCAACAAAGGGGGCCTGTAAGATTAGTTATAGTTTGAAACTTGCTAAGATGACAAACTAAACAACAAAACTAACAGATGAACATACAAACTTAAATTTCTTTAACACTTCCCCGGGCACGGGCGGTGCCAAGCGACCCCTAAGTTTAACCAAATGGAAGCTCCGGAGGAGGAGGGCATGCTCGCGTCACAGTAAGCCGAAGAGGAGCACCTTCCCCGGGCACGGGCGGTTCCAAGCGGCCCCTAAGTTTAACCGAATGGAAGCTCCGGAGGAGGAGGGCATGCTCGCGTCACAGTAAGCCGAAGAGGAGCACCTTCCCCGGGCACGGGCGGTTCCAAGCGGCCCCTACGTTTAACTGAATGGAAGCTCTGGAGGAGGAGGGCATGCTCGCGTCACAGTAAGCCGAAGAGGAGCACCTTCCCCGGGCACGGGCGGTGCCAAGCGGCCCCTAAGTTTAACCGAATGGAAGTTCCGGGGGAGGAGGTCGGGCGTGTGTCACAGTTAAGCCGAATTGGAGCACCTCTTCCGCCCGGGCACGAGCGGAGCGCGAGGCTGTCCGTTATGAAAGAATAAATAAATAAAGAATGCCACCTTTTTTTCACAGGGCACACCGGACGGCGTACCATCAGGTTAAAGTCGGAGTAATTAAATAAATACAAAAAGAATGGCTGGGGAATAAAAAAAAAAATACGTTTTAATAATAATTTGGTTTTTTTGTTATAACATGAATTTCACTCTCTCTCTCTCTCTCTCTCCCCGTATATATATATATATATATATATATATAAATATAAATATTTATATATTTATTATATATATTGTATATTTTTTTAAGCATTTTTGAAGGTGCGCCGCTACTTCGCGGATTTTCAGTTTTTGCGGGTGGTCTCGGTCCCCATTAACCGCGATAACCGAGGGTTCACTGTACTCCATAAAATTTACAAAAAGCGAGGTGAAACACTCAACCAGGGCTGCTTTTTTGAACATTTCTCGAGGGCCATGGCGAGCCATTTCAAAAAAGCTGCACAACTAACGTATAAAATATTGATAAATTTGCTCTGCCTGATGTGTGTGTCAAGTTTCACGAGTTGTCGTTCATATTTAGAACCTCATAATCAGCGTTGTTTTATTGCCGAACCGTGCAATGCCACTCCCACAACTTTTCACGAAAAAGGATGAATTTCGTATTGTGACATCCTCATGGCCGAAACAGTCCTCCGAGCATATATGAGGGCGACCTTGTTGAGTTGCACGGAGAAAAACATCCAAGAAAATAACTTGTATTAGCTTTTACCAGTTGGTGGCGCTACTACTACGATGAAAAATAAGTTGGTAGATGTCTTCAGGGCTGAAGTATCCTCAAATGTGTACAACTTCGAGAAGATAGGATCATCTGAGTCATGTTGCCGGAGCTTTTGTTGCCACAAAGTACAATCGGACTTTTCAGCACCGTAATAGCCACGCCTTTTGCCAAAACGTCACAAATTCGGCAGAGAGTAAGATCATTGTCTTGAGTCTTTTCTGACTAATTTTCAGTCGGATTCGTCAAAAGGGCACCGTGCAGTACGTGAAAATTAAAATAAAAACAAATTTTTGATTCCACTTGGCGGCGCTGTGTGTATAACAAAATAATAACATTAAGATGTCTTCAGGTCGGGACATTTTATTTACAGGTGAAGGTTTGGATTTTTAGGAGCATGTGCAGGGGAGTTATTAAGCATTCATTTATTTGTATTAGGTTCATTTTGTCTTCTTATTATTGATATTTGACTGATTCATTAAAAGCAGACAATTATGTTTTAGGTAAATTTTTTACCTGACATGTTTCGGCGAGTCTTTCGCCTTCTTCAGAGTGTCGCATGATGGTGTCTTGAGACCCGTCTTTATCAGCTGATGTTCCATGAGGGTGTGACTTACCTGTCAAAAAAATTAAAAATCAGAGCAGTAAAAGAATAAGCACAACATGAACATTACAAATCAGCAATCACTGACCACTGCAAAAGGGAAAACCACATCATGGACCGGGAGAAGGGCAGGGTCATCCGCACCGAAGAGAACAAACAACAGCGCTGGATCAGAGAGGCCATTGAGATCTGCAAGCGAGGCATAAAAACCATGAACAGAGACAAGGGAGCCTTTATCCTCTCGACCACCTGGAGCAGCATCTTGGCGGAGTGAACGGACAGCGGGGGGTGTGACTTGCCTTCATTCTTGTGACAGGTAAGTCACGCCCTCATTGAACATCAGCTGATAAAGACGGGTCACAATACACCATCATGTGACACTCTGAAGAAGGCGAAAGACTTTCGTATTGTGACATCCTCAAGGCCTAAACACTCATCCGAGCAAATATAAGGTAGATTTTGTGAACCTGCCCGGAGAAAAACATCAACGAAAATAATTTGTATTTGTTTTAACCAGTTGGTGGCGCTACCACTGCGATCAAAAATAAGTTGGCAGCCGTCTTCAGGGCCTGAATATCCTCAAATGTGAAAAATTTCGAGAAGATGGATCATCTGAATCATTTTGCAGGAACTTTTGTTGCCACGGAGAATAATCAGACTCTGCGGCACCGCAATAGCCACGCCCTTCGAAGGAAAGTCACAAAAATAGGGATAGCGTAAGATCAATGTCTTGAGTCTTTTCTAGCCAATTTTCAATCGGATTCGTTAAAAGGGCACCGTGCAGTACGTCAAAATGTAAAAAATGATATTGATTGGCGCAAGGTGTATAACAGAATATAAACATATAGATGTCTTCAGGTACCGACTCTTTATGTACATGTGAAGTTTTGGATTTTTAGCAGCATGTGCATGAGAGTTATTAAGCATTTTGTCCATTGCGGCGAAGGAAATCTTAAGTGAAAACTTTGAAGCCCCGCCCCCGTCATATAGTATTTCGGAAACAAAAGATTTTAGCCCCAGTGTTTGTCCCAGGTCTTAAGATGCTACAGACAGAATTTTAAGGCAATCAGATGAAGCCTTTAGGATCAGGGTGCAAAAGAATGACCCCTGTAAACATGCAAAAAAGGGCAAAAGTCGGACTTTCAAAAATTCATAACTCACTTCCTGTTCATATTAGACGTTAAAATATCAAATTTTTCGCCATGCCCGATGAGACTGCCAAGTTTGGTGAGTTTTTGTGCATGTTTCGGGGGTCAAAAATGCGATCGAACAATCGGAAAAATAATAATAATAATAATTTCAACAAAAACAATAGCGACTTCGCAGCGGTCGCTGCTCAGGCCCTAATAATAATAATAATAATAATAATAAAAGTAATAATATTTTCTACAAAAACATTAGGGACTTCGCAGCCGTCGCAGCTCGGGCCCTAATAACAATTTCTAGAAAAACGATAGGGACCTCGCAGCGGTCACTGCTCGGGCCCTAATAATAATAATAATAATAATTTCCACAAAAACAATGGGGACCTCGTAGCGGTTGCTGCTCGGGCCCTAATAATAATTTCTACATAAACAATAGGGACCTCGCCGCGGTCGCTGCTCGGGCCCCAATAATAATTTCTACACAAAGTCCATTGTGGTGACCCGCCCCTTTTAAGTAAATTCAAAATGGCCGACTTCCTGTAAAACCTAGCTCATTGCTCCAAGAGACTTTTTTGTAGGTCTTGGTCTTATACATACAGTGAACCCTCGCTACTTCGCGGTTCACCTTTCGCGGGTTCAGTTCTTCGCGGGTCTAAAAAATATTCGGGGGCATTGTAGTTTCGCCGAGCGGCACGACGGGCGCTGGAGCGGTTAGACGGCCGGCGTGCGCCGAAGAAGAGCGTGGGCGAAGAGGAGAGTGGACGAAGAAGAGCACGTTCCCCCGGACACGATCGGTGGCGACGTTTCGCGCGGTTCGGACCGTACCAGGGCTCCGGCCGGCGTGCGTGGCAGTTAAGCCGTAGAGGAGCACCGTCCCCGGGCACGGGCGGTGCCAAGCGGCCCCTAAGTTTAACCGAATGGAAGCTCTGGAGGAGGAGGGCATGCTCGCGTCACAGTAAGCCGAAGAGGAGCACCTTCGCCGGGCACGGGCGGTTCCAAGCGGCCCCTAAGTTTAACCGAATTGAAGCTCCGGAGGAGGCGGGCATGCTCGCGTCACAGTAAGCCGAAGAGGAGCACCTTCCCCGGGCACGGGCGGTGCCAAGCGGCCCCTAAGTTTAACCGAATGGAAGCTCCGGGGGAGGAGGGCGGGCGTGTGTCACAGTTAAGCCGAATTGGAACACCTCTTCCGCCCGGGCACGAACGGAGCGCGAAGCTGTCAGTTATGAATGAATAAATGAATAAATAAATAAATAAATAAAGAATGCCACCTTTCATTTCACAGGGAACACCGGACGGCGTACCAGCAGGTAAAAGTCGGAGTAATTAAATAAATACAAAAAGAATGGCTGGGGAATAAAAAAATAATACGTTTTAATAATAATTTGTTTTTTTTGTTATAACATGAATTTCACTCTCTCTCTCTCTCTCTCTCCCCGTATATATATATACATATATATATATATATATATATACATATATATATAAATATATATACATATATATATATATATATATATATATATTTATTATATATATATTGTATTTTCTTTTAAGCATTTTTGAAGGTGCGCCGCTACTTCGCGGATTTTCAGTTTCCGCGGGTGGTCTCGGTCCCCATTAACCGCGATAACCGAGGGTTCACTGTACTCCATAAAATTTACAAAAAGCGAGGTGAAACACTCAACCAGGGCTGCTTTTTTGAACATTTCTCGAGGGCCATGGCGAGCCATTTCAAAAAAGCTGCACAACTAACGTATAAAATATTGATAAATTTGCTCTGCCTGATGTGTGTGTCAAGTTTCACGAGTTGTCGTTCATATTTAGAACCTCATAATCAGCGTTGTTTTATTGCCAAAAAGTGCAATGCCACTCCCACAACTTTTCACGAAAAAGGATGAATTTCGTATTGTGACATCCTCATGGCCGAAACAGTCCTCCGAGCATATATGAGGGCGACCTTGTTGAGTTGCACGGAGAAAAACATCCAAGAAAATAACTTGTATTAGCTTTTACCAGTTGGTGGCGCTACTACTACGATGAAAAATAAGTTGGTAGATGTCTTCAGGGCTGAAGTATCCTCAAATGTGTACAACTTCGAGAAGATAGGATCATCTGAGTCATGTTGCCGGAGCTTTTGTTGCCACAAAGTACAATCGGACTTTTCAGCACCGTAATTGCCACGCCTTTTGCCAAAACGTCACAAAACTCGGCAGAGAGTAAGATCATTGTCTTGAGTCTTTTCTGACTAATTTTCAGTCGGATTCGTCAAAAGGGCACCGTGCAGTACGTGAAAATTAAAATAAAAACAAATTTTTGATTCCACTTGGCGGCGCTGTGTGTATAACAAAATAATAACATTAAGATGTCTTCAGGTCGGGACATTTTATTTACAGGTGAATGTTTGGATTTTTAGGAGCATGTGCAGGGGAGTTATTAAGCATTCATTTATTTGTATTAGGTTCATTTTGTCTTCTTATTATTGATATTTGACAGATTCATTAAAAGCAGACAATTATGTTTTCGGTAAAATTTTTTACCTGACATGTTTCGGCGAGTCTTTCGCCTTCTTCAGAGTGTCGCATGATGGTGTCTTGAGACCCGTCTTTATCAGCTGATGTTCCATGAGGGTGTGACTTACCTGTCAAAAAAATGAAAAATCGGAGCAGTAAAAGAACAAGCACAACATGAACATTACAAATCAGCAATCACTGACCACTGCAAAAGGGAAAACCACATCATGGACCGGGAGAAGGGCAGGGTCATCGGCACCGAAGAGAACAAACAACAGCGCTGGATCAGAGAGGCCATTGAGATCTGCAAGCGAGGCATAAAAACCATGAACAGAGACAAGGGAGCCTTCATCCTCTCTACCACCTGGAGCAGCATCTTGGCGGAGTTAACGGACAGCGGGGGGCGTGACTTGCCTTCATTCTTGTGACAGGTAAGTCACGCCCTCATGGAACATCAGCTGATAAAGACGGGCCACAAGACACCATCATGTGACACTCTGAAGAAGGCGAAAGACTTTCGTATTGTGACATCCTCAAGGCCTAAACACTCATCCGAGCAAATATAAGGTAGATTTTGTGAACCTGCCCGGAGAAAAACATCAACGAAAATAATTTGTATTTGTTTTAACCAGTTGGTGGCGCTACCACTGCGATCAAAAATAAGTTGGCAGCCGTCTTCAGGGCCTGAATATCCTCAAATGTGAAAAATTTCGAGAAGATGGATCATCTGAATCATTTTGCAGGAACTTTTGTTGCCACGGAGAATAATCAGACTCTGCGGCACCGCAATAGCCACGCCCTTCGAAGGAAAGTCACAAAAATAGGGATAGCGTAAGATCAATGTCTTGAGTCTTTTCTAGCCAATTTTCAATCGGATTCGTTAAAAGGGCACCGTGCAGTACGTCAAAATGTAAAAAATGATATTGATTGGCGCAAGGTGTATAACAGAATATAAACATATAGATGTCTTCAGGTACCGACTCTTTATGTACATGTGAAGTTTTGGATTTTTAGCAGCATGTGCATGAGAGTTATTAAGCATTTTGTCCATTGCGGCGAAGGAAATCTTAAGTGAAAACTTTGAAGCCCCGCCCCCGTCATATAGTATTTCGGAAACAAAAGATTTTAGCCCCAGTGTTTGTCCCAGGTCTTAAGATGCTACAGACAGAATTTTAAGGCAATCAGATGAAGCCTTTAGGATCAGGGTGCAAAAGAATGACCCCTGTAAACATGCAAAAAAGGGCAAAAGTCGGACTTTCAAAAATTCATAACTCACTTCCTGTTCATATTAGACGTTAAAATATCAAATTTTTCGCCATGCCCGATGAGACTGCCAAGTTTGGTGAGTTTTTGTGCATGTTTCGGGGGTCAAAAATGCGATCGAACAATCGGAAAAATAATAATAATAATAATTTCAACAAAAACAATAGCGACTTCGCAGCGGTCGCTGCTCAGGCCCTAATAATAATAATAATAATAATAATAAAAGTAATAATATTTTCTACAAAAACATTAGGGACTTCGCAGCCGTCGCAGCTCGGGCCCTAATAACAATTTCTAGAAAAACGATAGGGACCTCGCAGCGGTCACTGCTCGGGCCCTAATAATAATAATAATAATAATTTCCACAAAAACAATGGGGACCTCGTAGCGGTTGCTGCTCGGGCCCTAATAATAATTTCTACATAAACAATAGGGACCTCGCCGCGGTCGCTGCTCGGGCCCCAATAATAATTTCTACACAAAGTCCATTGTGGTGACCCGCCCCTTTTAAGTAAATTCAAAATGGCCGACTTCCTGTAAAACCTAGCTCATTGCTCCAAGAGACTTTTTTGTAGGTCTTGGTCTTATACATACAGTGAACCCTCGCTACTTCGCGGTTCACCTTTCGCGGGTTCAGTTCTTCGCGGGTCTAAAAAATATTCGGGGGCATTGTAGTTTCGCCGAGCGGCACGACGGGCGCTGGAGCGGTTAGACGGCCGGCGTGCGCCGAAGAAGAGCGTGGGCGAAGAGGAGAGTGGACGAAGAAGAGCACGTTCCCCCGGACACGATCGGTGGCGACGTTTCGCGCGGTTCGGACCGTACCAGGGCTCCGGCCGGCGTGCGTGGCAGTTAAGCCGTAGAGGAGCACCGTCCCCGGGCACGGGCGGTGCCAAGCGGCCCCTAAGTTTAACCGAATGGAAGCTCTGGAGGAGGAGGGCATGCTCGCGTCACAGTAAGCCGAAGAGGAGCACCTTCGCCGGGCACGGGCGGTTCCAAGCGGCCCCTAAGTTTAACCGAATTGAAGCTCCGGAGGAGGCGGGCATGCTCGCGTCACAGTAAGCCGAAGAGGAGCACCTTCCCCGGGCACGGGCGGTGCCAAGCGGCCCCTAAGTTTAACCGAATGGAAGCTCCGGGGGAGGAGGGCGGGCGTGTGTCACAGTTAAGCCGAATTGGAACACCTCTTCCGCCCGGGCACGAACGGAGCGCGAAGCTGTCAGTTATGAATGAATAAATGAATAAATAAATAAATAAATAAAGAATGCCACCTTTCATTTCACAGGGAACACCGGACGGCGTACCAGCAGGTAAAAGTCGGAGTAATTAAATAAATACAAAAAGAATGGCTGGGGAATAAAAAAATAATACGTTTTAATAATAATTTGTTTTTTTTGTTATAACATGAATTTCACTCTCTCTCTCTCTCTCTCTCCCCGTATATATATATACATATATATATATATATATATATACATATATATATAAATATATATACATATATATATATATATATATATTTATTATATATATATTGTATTTTCTTTTAAGCATTTTTGAAGGTGCGCCGCTACTTCGCGGATTTTCAGTTTCCGCGGGTGGTCTCGGTCCCCATTAACCGCGATAACCGAGGGTTCACTGTACTCCATAAAATTTACAAAAAGCGAGGTGAAACACTCAACCAGGGCTGCTTTTTTGAACATTTCTCGAGGGCCATGGCGAGCCATTTCAAAAAAGCTGCACAACTAACGTATAAAATATTGATAAATTTGCTCTGCCTGATGTGTGTGTCAAGTTTCACGAGTTGTCGTTCATATTTAGAACCTCATAATCAGCGTTGTTTTATTGCCAAAAAGTGCAATGCCACTCCCACAACTTTTCACGAAAAAGGATGAATTTCGTATTGTGACATCCTCATGGCCGAAACAGTCCTCCGAGCATATATGAGGGCGACCTTGTTGAGTTGCACGGAGAAAAACATCCAAGAAAATAACTTGTATTAGCTTTTACCAGTTGGTGGCGCTACTACTACGATGAAAAATAAGTTGGTAGATGTCTTCAGGGCTGAAGTATCCTCAAATGTGTACAACTTCGAGAAGATAGGATCATCTGAGTCATGTTGCCGGAGCTTTTGTTGCCACAAAGTACAATCGGACTTTTCAGCACCGTAATTGCCACGCCTTTTGCCAAAACGTCACAAAACTCGGCAGAGAGTAAGATCATTGTCTTGAGTCTTTTCTGACTAATTTTCAGTCGGATTCGTCAAAAGGGCACCGTGCAGTACGTGAAAATTAAAATAAAAACAAATTTTTGATTCCACTTGGCGGCGCTGTGTGTATAACAAAATAATAACATTAAGATGTCTTCAGGTCGGGACATTTTATTTACAGGTGAATGTTTGGATTTTTAGGAGCATGTGCAGGGGAGTTATTAAGCATTCATTTATTTGTATTAGGTTCATTTTGTCTTCTTATTATTGATATTTGACAGATTCATTAAAAGCAGACAATTATGTTTTCGGTAAAATTTTTTACCTGACATGTTTCGGCGAGTCTTTCGCCTTCTTCAGAGTGTCGCATGATGGTGTCTTGAGACCCGTCTTTATCAGCTGATGTTCCATGAGGGTGTGACTTACCTGTCAAAAAAATGAAAAATCGGAGCAGTAAAAGAACAAGCACAACATGAACATTACAAATCAGCAATCACTGACCACTGCAAAAGGGAAAACCACATCATGGACCGGGAGAAGGGCAGGGTCATCGGCACCGAAGAGAACAAACAACAGCGCTGGATCAGAGAGGCCATTGAGATCTGCAAGCGAGGCATAAAAACCATGAACAGAGACAAGGGAGCCTTCATCCTCTCTACCACCTGGAGCAGCATCTTGGCGGAGTTAACGGACAGCGGGGGGCGTGACTTGCCTTCATTCTTGTGACAGGTAAGTCACGCCCTCATGGAACATCAGCTGATAAAGACGGGCCACAAGACACCATCATGTGACACTCTGAAGAAGGCGAAAGACTTTCGTATTGTGACATCCTCAAGGCCTAAACACTCATCCGAGCAAATATAAGGTAGATTTTGTTAACCTGCCCGGAGAAAAACATCAACGAAAATAATTTGTATTTGTTTTAACCAGTTGGTGGCGCTACCACTGCGATCAAAAATAAGTTGGCAGCCGTCTTCAGGGCCTGAATATCCTCAAATGTGAAAAATTTCGAGAAGATGGATCATCTGAATCATTTTGCAGGAACTTTTGTTGCCACGGAGAATAATCAGACTCTGCGGCACCGTAATAGCCACGCCCTTCGAAGGAAAGTCACAAAAATAGGGATAGAGTAAGATCAATGTCTTGAGTCTTTTCTAGCCAATTTTCAATCGGATTCGTTAAAAGGGCACCGTGCAGTACATCAAAATGTAAAAAATGATATTGATTGGCGCAAGGTGTATAACTGAATATAAACATATAGATGTCTTCAGGTACCGACTCTTTATGTACATGTGAAGTTTTGGATTTTTAGCAGCATGTGCAAGAGAGTTATTAAGCATTTTGTCCATTGCGGCGAAGGAAATCTTAAGTGAAAACTTCGAAGCCCCGCCCCCGTCATATAGTATTTCGGAAACAAAAAATTTTAGCCCCAGTGTTTGTCCCAGGTCTTAAGATGCTACAGACAGAATTTTAAGGCAATCAGATGAAGCCTTTAGGATCAGGGTGCAAAAGAATGACCCCTGTAAACATGCAAAAAAGGGCAAAAGTCGGACTTTCAAAAATTCATAACTCACTTCCTGTTCATATTAGACGTTAAAATATCAAATTTTTCGCCATGCCCGATGAGACTGCCAAGTTTGGTGAATTTTTGTGCATGTTTCGGGGGTCAAAAATGCAATCGAACAATCGGAAAAATAATAATAATAATAATTTCTACAAAAACAATAGGGACTTCGCAGCGGTCGCTGCTCAGGCCCTAATAATAATAATAATAATAATAATAATAATAAAAGTAATAATATTTTCTACAAAAACAGTAGGGACCTCGCAGCCGTCGCAGCTTGGGCCCTAATAACAATTTCTAGAAAAACAATAGGGACCTCGCAGCGGTCACTGCTCGGGCCCTAATAATAATAATAATAAAAATAATAATAATTTCCACAAAAACAATGGGGACCTCGTAGCGGTCGCTGCTCGGGCCCTAATAATAATTTCTACATAAACAATAGGGACCTCGCCGCGGTCGCTGCTCGGGCCCCAATAATAATTTCTACACAAAGTCCATTGTGGTGACGCGCCCCTTTTAAGTAAATTCAAAATGGCCGACTTCCTGTAAAACCTAGCTCATTGCTCCGAGAGACTTTTTTGTAGGTCTTGGTCTTATACATACAGTGAACCCTCGCTACTTCGCGGTTCACCTTTCGCGGGTTCAGTGCTTCGCGGGTATAAAAAAATATTCGGGGGCATTGTAGTTTCGCCGAGCGGCACGACGGGCGCTGGAGCGGTTAGACGGCCGGCGTGCGCCGAAGAAGAGCGTGGGCGAAGAGGAGAGTGGACGAAGAAGAGCACGTTCCCCCGGACACGATCGGTGGCGACGTTTCGCGCGGTTCGGACCGTACCAGAGCTCCGGCCGGCGTGCGTGGCAGTTAAGCCGTAGAGGAGCACCTTCCCCGGGCACGGGCGGTGCCAAGCGGCCCCTAAGTTTAACCGAATGGAAGCTCCGGAGGAGGAGGGCATGCTCGCGTCACAGTAAGCCAAAGAGGAGCACCTTCCCCGGGCACGGGCGGTTCCAAGCGGCCCCTAAGTTTAACCGAATGGAAGCTCCGGAGGAGGCGGGCATGCTCGCGTCACAGTAAGCCGAAGAGGAGCACCTTCCCCGGGCACGGGCGGTGCCAAGAGGCCCCTAAGTTTAACCGAATGGAAGCTCCGGGGCAGGAGGGCGGGCGTGTGTCACAGTAAAGCCGAATTGGAACACCTCTTCCGCCCGGGCACGAACGGAGCGCGAAGCTGTCAGTTATGAATGAATAAATGAATAAATAAATAAATAAATAAAGAATGCCACCTTTCATTTCACAGGGCACACCGGACGGCGTACCAGCAGGTAAAAGTCGGAGTAATTAAATAAATACAAAAAGAATGGCTGGGGAATAAAAAAATAATACGTTTTAATAATAATTTGGTTTTTTTGTTATAACATGAATTTCACTCTCTCTCTCTGTCTATATATACATATATATATATATATATATATCTATATATATATATATATTTATTTATTATATATATTGTATTTTTTTTTAAGCATTTTTGAAGGTGCGCCGCTACTTCGCGGATTTTCAGTTTTCGCGGGTGGTTTCTGTCCCCATTAACCGCGATAACCGAGGGTTCACTGTACTCCATAAAATTTACAAAAAGCAAGGTGAAACACTCAACCAGGGCTGCTTTTTTTAACATTTCTCGAGGGCCATGGCGAGCCATTTCAAAAAAGCTGCACAACTAACGTATAAAATATTGATAAATTTGCTCTGCCTGATGTGTGTGTAAAGTTTCACGAGTTGTCGTTCATATTTAGAACCTCATAATCAGCGTTGTTTTATTGCCGAACAGTGCAATGCCACTCCCACAACTTTTCACGAAAAAGGATGAATTTCGTATTGTGACATCCTCATGGCCGAAACAGTCCTCCGAGCATATATGAGGGCGACCTTGTTGAGTTGCACGGAGAAAAACATCCAAGAAAATAACTTGTATTAGCTTTTACCAGTTGGTGGCGCTACTACTACGATGAAAAATAAGTTGGTAGATGTCTTCAGGGCTGAAGTATCCTCAAATGTGTACAACTTCGAGAAGATAGGATCATCTGAGTCATGTTGCCGGAGCTTTTGTTGCCACAGAGTACAATCTGACTTTTCAGCACCGTAATAGCCACGCCTTTTGCCAAAACGACACAAAATTCGGCAGAGAGTAAGATCATTGTCTTGAGTCTTTTCTGACTAATTTTCAGTCGGATTCGTCAAAAGGGCACCGTGCAGTATGTGAAAATTAAAATAAAAACACATTTTTGATTCCACTTGGCGGCGCTGTGTGTATAACAAAATAATAACATTAAGATGTCTTCAGGTCGGGACGTTTTATTTACAGGTGAAGGTTTGGATTTTTAGGAGCATGTGCAGGGGAGTTATTAAGCATTCATTTATTTGTATTAGGTTCATTTTGTCTTCTTATTATTGATATTTGACTGATTCATTAAAAGCAGACAATTATGTTTTAGGTTAATTTTTTACCTGACATGTTTCGGCGAGTCTTTCGCCTTCTTCAGAGTGTCGCATGATGGTGTCTTGAGACCCGTCTTCATCAGCTGATGTTCCATGAGGGTGTGACTTACCTGTCAAAAAAATTAAAAATCAGAGCAGTAAAAGAACAAGCACAACATGAACATTACAAATCAGCAATCACTGACCACTGCAAAAGGGAAAACCACATCATGGACCGGGAGAAGGGCAGGGTCATCCGCACCGAAGAGAACAAACAACAGCGCTGGATCAGAGAGGCCATTGAGATCTGCAAGCGAGGCATAAAAACCATGAACAGAGACAAGGGAGCCTTCATCCTCTCTACCACCTGGAGCAGCATCTTGGCAGAGTGAACGGACAGCGGGGGGCGTGACTTGCCTTCATTCTTGTGACAGGTAAGTCACGCCCTCATGGAACATCAGCTGATAAAGACGGGTCACAAGACACCATCATGTGACACTCTGAAGAAGGCGAAAGACTTTCGTATTGTGACATCCTCAAGGCCTAAACACTCATCCGAACAAATATAAGGTAGATTTTGTTAACCTGCCCGGAGAAAAACATAAACGAAAATAATTTGTATTTGTTTTAACCAGTTGGTGGCGCTACCACTGCGATCAAAAATAAGTTGGCAGCCGTCTTCAGGGCCTGAATATCCTCAAATGTGAAAAATTTCGAGAAGATGGATCATCTGAATCATTTTGCAGGAACTTTTGTTGCCACGGAGATTAATCAGACTCTGCGGCACCGTAATAGCCACGCCCTTCGAAGGAAAGTCACAAAAATAGGGATAGAGTAAGATCAATGTCTTGAGTCTTTTCTAGCCAATTTTCAATCGGATTCGTTAAAAGGGCACCGTGCAGTACGTCAAAATGTAAAAAATGATATTGATTGGCGCAAGGTGTATAACTGAATATAAACATATAGATGTCTTCAGGTACCGACTCTTTATGTACATGTGAAGTTTTGGATTTTTAGCTGCATGTGCAGGAGAGTTATTAAGCATTTTGTCCATTGCGGCGAAGGAAATCTTAAGTGAAAACTTCGAAGCCCCGCCCCCGTTCATATAGTATTTCGGAAACAAAAAATTTTAGCCCCAGTGTTTGTCCCAGGTCTTAAGATGCTACAGACAGAATTTTAAGGCAATCAGATGAAGCCTTTAGGATCAGGGTGCAAAAGAATGACCCCTGTAAACATGCAAAAAAGGGCAAAAGTCGGACTTTCAAAAATTCATAACTCACTTCCTGTTCATATTAGACGTTAAAATATAAAATTTTTCGCCATGCCCGATGAGACTGCCAAGTTTGGTGAATTTTTGTGCATGTTTCGGGGGTCAAAAATGCGATCGAACAATCGGAAAAATAATAATAATAATAATAAAAGTAATAATATTTTCTACAAAAACAATAGGGACCTCGCAGCCGTCGCAGCTCGGGCCCTAATAACAATTTCTAGAAAAACAATAGGGACCTCGCAGCGGTCACTGCTCGGGCCCTAATAATAATAATAATAATAATTTCCACAAAAACAATGGGGACCTCGTAGCGGTCGCTGCTCGGGCCCTAATAATAATTTCTACAAAAACAATAGGGACCTCTCCGCGATCGCTACTCGGGCCCCAATAATAATTTCTACACAAAGTCCATTGTGGTGACCCGCCCCCTTTTAAGTAAATTCAAAATGGCCGACTTCCTGTAAAACCTAGCTCATTGCTCCAAGAGACTTTTTTGTAGGTCTTGGTCTTATACATACAGTGAACCCTCGCTACTTGGCGGTTCACCTTTCGCGGGTTCAGTGTTTCGCGGGTCTAAAAAATATTCGGGGGCATTGTAGTTTCGCCGAGCGGCACGACGGGGTGCTGGAGCGGTTAGACGGCCGGCGTGCGCCGAAGAAGAGCGTGGGCGAAGAGGAGAGTGGACGAAGAAGAGCACGTTCCCCCGGACACGATGGGTGGCGACGTTTCGCGCGGTTCGGACAGTACCAGAGCTCCGGCCGGCGTGCGTGGCAGTTAAGCCGTAGAGGAGCACCTTCCCCGGGCACGGGCGGTGCCAAGCGGCCCCTAAGTTTAACCGAATGGAAGCTCCGGAAAGGGAGGGCATGCTCGCGTCACAGTAAGCCGAAGAGGAGCACCTTCCCCGGGCACGGGCGGTTCCAAGCGGCCCCTAAGTTTAACCGAATGGAAGCTCCGGAGGAGGAGGGCATGCTCGCGTCACAGTAAGCCGAAGAGGAGCACCTTCCCCGGGCACGGGCGGTTCCAAGCGGCCCCTAAGTTTAACCGAATGGAAGCTCCGGAGGAGGAGGGCATGCTCGCGTCACAGTAAGCCGAAGAGGAGCACCTTCCCCGGGCACGGGCGGTGCCAAGCGGCCCCTAAGTTTAACCGAATGGAAGCTCCGGGGGAGGAGGGCGGGTGTGTGTCACAGTTAAGCCGAATTGGAGCACCTCTTCCGCCCGGGCACGAGCGGAGCGCGAAGCTGTCAGTTATGAATGTATAAAAGAATAAATAAATAAATAAATAAATAAAGAATGCCACCTTTCATTTCACAGGGCACACCGGACGGCGTACCAGCAGGTAAAAGTCGGAGTAATTAAATAAATACAAAAAGAATGGCTGGGGAATAAAAAAATAATACGTTTTAATAATAATTTGTTTTTTTTGTTATAACATGAATTTCACTCTCTCTCTCCCCGTATATATATATATATATATATATATATTTATTATATATATTGTATATTTTTTTAAGCATTTTTGAAGGTGCGCCGCTACTTCGCGGATTTTCAGTTTTCGCGGGTGGTCTCTGTCCCCATTAACCGCGATAACCGAGGATTCACTGTACTCCATAAAATTTACAAAAAGCGAGGTGAAACACTCAACCAGGGCTGCTTTTTTTAACATTTCTCGAGGGCCATGGCGAGCCATTTCAAAAAAGCTGCACAACTAACGTATAAAATATTGATAAATTTGCTCGGCCTGATGTGTGTGTAAAGTTTCACGAGTTGTCGTTCATATTTAGAACCTCATAATCAGCGTTGTTTTATTGCCGAACAGTGCAATGCCACTCCCACAACTTTACAAGAAAAAGGACGAATTTCGTATTGTGACATCCTCATGGCCGAAACAGTCATCCGAGCATATATGAGGGCGACCTTGTTGAGTTGCACGGAGAAAAACATCCAAGAAAATAACTTGTATTAGCTTTTACCAGTTGGTGGCGCTACTACTACGATGAAAAATAAGTTGGTAGATGTCTTCAGGGCTGAAGTATCCTCAAATGTGTACAACTTCGAGAAGATAGGATCATCTGAGTCATGTTGCCGGAGCTTTTATTGCCACAGAGTACAATCTGACTTTTCAGCACCGTAATAGCCACGCCTTTTGCCAAAACGTCACAAAATTCGGCAGAGAGTAAGATCATTGTCTTGAGTCTTTTCTGACTAATTTTCAGTCGGATTCGTCAAAAGGGCACCGTGCATAATGTGAAAATTTAAATAAAAACAAATTTTTGATTCCACTTGGCGGCGCTGTGTGTATAACAAAATAATAACATTAAGATGTCTTCAGGTCGGGACGTTTTATTTACAGGTGAAGGTTTGGATTTTTAGGAGCATGTGCAGGGGAGTTATTAAGCATTCGTTTATTTGTATTAGGTTCATTTTGTCTTCTTATTATTGATATTTGACTGATTCATTAAAAGCAGACAATTATGTTTTAGGTTAATTTTTTACCTGACATGTTTCGGCGAGTCTTTCGCCTTCTTCAGAGTGTCGCATGATGGTGTCTTGAGACCCGTCTTTATCAGCTGATGTTCCATGAGGGTGTGACTTACCTGTCAAAAAAATTAAAAATCAGAGCAGTAAAAGAACAAGCACAACATGAACATTACAAATCAGCAATCACTGACCACTGCAAAAGGGAAAACCACATCATGGACCGGGAGAAGGGCAGGGTCATCCGCACCGAAGAGAACAAACAACAGCGCTGGATCAGAGAGGCCATTGAGATCTGCAAGCGAGGCATAAAAACCATGAACAGAGACAAGGGACCCTTCATCCTCTCTACCACCTGGAGCAGCATCTTGGCGGAGTGAACGGACAGCGGGGGGCGTGACTTGCCTTCATTCTTGTGAATGGTAAGTCACGCCCTCATGGAACATCAGCTGATAAAGACGGGCCACAAGACACCATCATGTGACACTCTGAAGAAGGCGAAAGACTTTCGTATTGTGACATCCTCAAGGCTTAAACACTCATCCGAGCAAATATAAGGTAGATTTTGTTAACCTGCCCGGAGAAAAACATCAACGAAAATAATTTGTATTTGTTTTAACCAGTTGGTGGCGCTACCACTGCGATCAAAAATAAGTTGGCAGCCGTCTTCAGGGCCTGAATATCCTCAAATGTGAAAAATTTCAAGAAGATGGATCATCTGAATCATTTTGCAGGAACTTTTGTTGCCACGGAGAATAATCAGACTCTGCGGCACCGTAATAGCCACGCCCTTCGAAGGAAAGTCACAAAAATAGGGATAGAGTAAGATCAATGTCTTGAGTCTTTTCTAGCCAATTTTCAATCGGATTCGTTAAAAGGGCACCGTGCAGTTTGTCAAAATGTAAAAAATGATATTGATTGGCGCAAGGTGTATAACTGAATATAAACATATAGATGTTTTCAGGTACCGACTCTTTATGTACATGTGAAGTTTTGGATTTTTAGCAGCATGTGCAAGAGAGTTATTAAGCATTTTGTCCATTGCGGCGAAGGAAATCTTAAGTGAAAACTTCGAAGCCCCGCCCCCGTCATATAGTATTTCGGAAACAAAAAATTTTAGCCCCAGTGTTTGTCCCAGGTCTTAAGATGCTACAGACAGAATTTTAAGGCAATCAGATGAAGCCTTTAGGATCAGGGTGCAAAAGAATGACCCCTGTAAACATGCAAAAAAGGGCAAAAGTCGGACTTTCAAAAATTCATAACTCACTTCCTATTCATATTAGACATTAAAATATCAAATTTTTCGCCATGCCCGATGAGACTGCCAAGTTTGGTGAATTTTTGTGCATGTTTCGGGGGTCAAAAATGCAATCGAACAATCGGAAAAATAATAATAATAATAATTTCTACAAAAACAATAGGGACTTCGCAGCGGTCGCTGCTCAGGCCCTAATAATAATAATAATAATAAGAGAAGATAAGATAAGATGTCCTTTATTAGTCCCACAATGGGGAAATTTGAAAGTAATAATATTTTCTACAAAAACAATAGGGACCTCGCAGCCGTCGCAGCTCGGGCCCTAATAACAATTTCTAGAAAAACAATAGGGACCTCGCAGCGGTCACTGCTCGGGCCCTAATAATAATAATAATAATAATTTCCACAAAAACAATGGGGACCTCGTAGCGGTCGCTGCTCGGGCCCTAATAATAATTTCTACATAAACAATAGGGACCTCGCCGCGGTCGCTGCTCGGGCCCCAATAATAATTTCTACACAAAGTCCATTGTGGTGACCCGCCCCCTTTTAATAAATTCAAAATGGCCGACTTCCTGTAAAACCTAGCTCATTGCTCCAAGAGACTTTTTTGTAGGTCTTGGTCTTATACATACAGTGAACCCTCGCTACTTCGCGGTTCACCTTTCGCGGGTTCAGTGCTTCGCGGGTATAAAAAATATTCGGGGGCATTGTAGTTTCGCCGAGCGGCACGACGGGGCGCTGGAGCGGTTAGACGGCCGGCGTGCGCCGAAGAAGAGCGTGGGCGAAGAGGAGAGTGGACGAAGAAGAGCACGTTCCCCCGGACACGATCGGTGGCGACGTTTCGCGCGGTTCGGACCGTACCAGAGCTCCGGCCGGCGTGCGTGGCAGTTAAGCCGTAGAGGAGCACCTTCCCCGGGCACGGGCGGTGCCAAGCGGCCCCTAAGTTTAACCGAATGGAAGCTCCGGAGGAGGAGGGCATGCACGCGTCACAGTAAGCCGAAGAGGAGCACCTTCCCCGGGCACGGGCGGTTCCAAGCGGCCCCTAAGTTTAACCGAATGGAAGCTCCGGGGGAGGAGGGTGGGCGTGTGTCACAGTTAAGCCGAATTGGAGCACCTCTTCCGCCCGGGCACGAGCGGAGCGCGAAGCTGTCAGTTATGAATGAATAAATGAATAAATAAATAAATAAATAAAGAATGGCACCTTTCATTTCACAGGGCACACCAGACGGCGTACCAGCAGGTAAAAGTCTGAGTAATTAAATAAATACAAAAAGAATGGCTGGGGAATAAAAAAATAATACGTTTTAATAATAATTTGTTTTTTTTGTTATAACATGAATTTCACTCTCTCTCTCCCCGTATATATATATATATATATATATATATATATATATATATATATATATATATATATATATATATATTGTATTTTTTTTTTAAGCATTTTTGAAGGTGCGCCGCTACTTCGCGGATTTTCAGTTTTCGCGGGTGGTCTCGGTCCCCATTAACCGCGATAACCGAGGGTTCACTGTACTCCATAAAATTTACAAAAAGCGAGGTGAAACACTCAACCAGGGCTGCTCTGCATGTTGTGCTGGGCCACCTGGAACAACAGCGGAGCTATGCAAGGATGCTCTTTGTGGACTACAGCTCGGCATTCAACACGATCATCCCAGACATCCTCGTCGCCAAACTGGACACTCTCGGCCTCCCTGCCCTCACACGCATCTGGATTAAGGACTTTCTGACCAACAGACCCCAGACTGTGTTGCTCGGCCCCTACACGTCCTCCACCCTCATGCTGAGCACCGGTTCCCCCCAAGGATGCGTGCTGAGCCCTCTCCTGTACGCCCTCTACACCTACGACTGCAGCCCGGCCCACGGCAACAACACCATCGTCAAGTTTGCTGACGACACGACAGTGGTCGGTCTGATCTCGGAAGGTGACGAGACAGCCTACAGAGAGGAGGTAGGGAGACTGACAACTTGGTGCAAGGAGAACAGACTGCACCTTAACTCTGCTAAAACAAAGGAGATTGTCGTCGACTTCAGGAGGAACAAGACGCTGCCGCCCCCCCTCTGCATCGAAGGCGTGTGTGTGGAGAGGGTCCACACGTTCAAGTTCCTGGGAGTACAGATCTCCGATGACCTTTCTTGGAGTCACAACACCACAGCAGTGGTAAAGAAGGTCCGCCAACGTCTGCACTTCCTGAGAGTCCTCAGGAAATTCAACCTGGACAGGAAGCTGCTGCTGGCCTTCTACCACTCGTCCATCGAGAGCCAGCTGACGTACTGTGTCTCCACCTGGTACAGCGGCTGCACTGAGGCGGACAGAGTGAGGCTCCAGAGGACAGTCAAAACAGCGCAAAGGATTATTGGCTGCCCTCTCCCCTCGCTGTCGGACATCTACACCGCCCGGTGCCTCAGAAGGGCTCTCAACATCGTCAAAGACAATACCCACCCAAACTCACACCTGTTCGACCTGTTGCCCTCTGGCAGGCGCTACAGATGCATCAAATCAAGGACCAATAGACTGAGAAACAGTTTCTTTCCGAGAGCCATCTACATACTGAACTCTCACACACACACGAGATCACCCTAACCTTGCAAAACAGCATTGTGATGTGTTTCTATATGCCCTATTTAGTACTGAATTCCATTGCACTGTCTTATTTATTTATCTAATTTATATATTGTCTGTATTATTGTTGTATTGCACTGGAGAGGGGAGCCCTCTAATCTCGTTGCACACTTGAGTACAATGACAATAAAGGGATTTCTATTTCTATTCTATTCTTTTTTTAACTTTTCTCGAGGGCCATGGCGAGCCATTTAAAAAAAGCTGCACAACTAACGTATAAAATATTGATAAATTTGCTCTGCCTGATGTGTGTGTAAAGTTTCACGAGTTGTCGTTCATATTTAGAACCTCATAATCAGCGTTGTTTTATTGCCGAACAGTGCAATGCCACTCCCACAACTTTTCACGAAAAAGGATGAATTTCGTATTGTGACATCCTCATGGCCGAAACAGTCATCCGAGCATATATGAGGGCGACCTTGTTGAGTTGCACGGAGAAAAACATCCAAGAAAATAACTTGTATTAGCTTTTACCAGTTGGTGGCGCTACTACTACGATGAAAAATAAGTTGGTAGATGTCTTCAGGGCTGAAGTATCCTCAAATGTGTACAACTTCGAGAAGATAGGATCATCTGAGTCATGTTGCCGGAGCTTTTGTTGCCACAAAGTACAATCGGATTTTTCAGCACCGTAATAGCCACGCCTTTTGCCAAAACGTCACAAAATTCGGCAGAGAGTAAGATCATTGTCTTGAGTCTTTTCTGACTAATTTTCAGTCGGATTCGTCAAAAGGGCACCGTGCAGTACGTGAAAATTAAAATAAAAACAAATTTTTGATTCCACTTGGCGGCGCTGTGTGTATAACAAAATAATAACATTAAGATGTCTTCAGGTCGGGACCTTTTATTTACAGGTGAAGGTTTGGATTTTTAGGAGCATGTGCAGGGGCGTTATTAAGCATTCATTTATTTGTATTAGGTTCATTTTGTCTTCTTATTATTGATATTTGACTGATTCATTAAAAGCAGACAATTATGTTTTAGGTTAATTTTTTACCTGACATGTTTCGGCGAGTCTTTCGCCTTCTTCAGAGTGTCGCATGATGGTGTCTTGAGACCCGTCTTTATCAGCTGATGTTCCATGAGGGTGTGACTTACCTGTCAAAAAAATGAAAAATCAGAGCAGTAAAAGAACAAGCACAACATGAACATTACAAATCAGCAATCACTGACCACTGCAAAAGGGAAAACCACATCATGGACCGGGAGAAGGGCAGGGTCATCCGCACCGAAGAGAACAAACAACAGCGCTGGATCAGAGAGGCCATTGAGATCTGCAAGCGAGGCATAAAAACCATGAACAGAGACAAGGGAGCCTTCATCCTCTCTACCACCTGGAGCAGCATCTTGGCGGAGTGAACGGACAGCGGGGGCGTGACTTGCCTTCATTCTTGTGACAGGTAAGTCACGCCCTCATGGAACATCAGCTGATAAAGACGGGCCACAAGACACCATCATGTGACACTCTGAAGAAGGCGAAAGACTTTCGTATTGTGACATCCTCAAGGCCTAAACACTCATCCGATCAAAAATAAGTTGGCAGCCGTCTTCAGGGCCTGAATATCCTCAAATGTGAAAAATTTCGAGAAGATGGATCATCTGAATCATTTTGCAGGAACTTTTGTTGCCACGGAGAATAATCAGACTCTGCGGCACCGTAATAGCCACGCCCTTCGAAGGAAAGTCACAAAAATAGGGATAGAGTAAGATCAATGTCTTGAGTCTTTTCTAGCCAATTTTCAATCGGATTCGTTAAAAGGGCACCGTGCAGGACGTCAAAATGTAAAAAATTATATTGATTGGCGCAAGGTGTATAACAGAATATAAACATATAGATGTCTTCAGGTACCGACTCTTTATGTACATGTGAAGTTTTGGATTTTTAGCAGCATGTGCAAGAGAGTTATTAAGCATTTTGTCCATTGCGGCGAAGGAAATCTTAAGTGAAAACTTCGAAGCCCCGCCCCCGTCATATAGTATTTTGGAAACAAAAAATTTTAGCCCCAGTGTTTGTCCCAGGTCTTAAGATGCTACAGACAGAATTTTAAGGCAATCAGATGAAGCCTTTAGGATCAGGGTGCAAAAGAATGACCCCTGTAAACATGCAAAAAAGGGCAAAAGTCGGACTTTCAAAAATTCATAACTCACTTCCTGTTCATATTAGACGTTTAAAATATCAAATTTCTCGCCATGCCCGATGAGACTGCCAAGTTTGGTGAGTTTTTGTGCATGTTTCGGGGGTCAAAAATGCAATCGAACAATCGGAAAAATAATAATAATAATAATTTCTACAAAAACAACAGGGACTTCGCAGTGGTCGCTGCTCAGGCCCTAATAATAATAATAATAATAAGAATAAAAGTAATAATATTTTCTACAAAAACAATAGGGACCTCGCAGCCGTCGCAGCTCGGGCCCTAATAACAATTTCTAGAAAAACAATAGGGACCTCGCAGCGGTCACTGCTCGGGCCCTAATAATAATAATAATAATAATTTCCACAAAAACAATGGGGACCTCGTAGCGGTCGCTGCTCGGGCCCGAATAATAATTTCTACAAAAACAATAGGGACATCGCCGCGGTCGCTGCTCGGGCCCCAATAATAATTTCTACACAAAGTCCATTGTGGTGACCCGCCCCTTTTTAAGTAAATTCAAAATGGCCGACTTCCTGTAAAACCTAGCTCATTGCTCCAAGAGACTTTTTTGTAGGTCTTGGTCTTATACATACAGTGAACCCTCGCTACTTGGCGGTTCACCTTTCGTGGGTTCAGTGCTTCGCGGGTCTAAAAAATATTCGGGGGCATTATAGTTTCGCCGAGCGGCACGACGGGGCGCTGGAGCGGTTAGACGGCCGGTGTGCGCCGAAGAAGAGCGTGGGCGAAGAGGAGAGTGGACGAAGAAGAGCACGTTCCCCCGGACACGATCGGTGGCGACGTTTCGCGCGGTTCGGACAGTACCAGAGCTCCGGCCGGCGTGCGTGGCAGTTAAGCCGTAGAGGAGAACCTTCCCAGGGCACGGGCGGTGCCAAGCGGCCCCTAAGTTTAACCGAATGGAAGCTCCGGAGGAGGAGGGCATGCTCGCGTCACAGTAAGCCGAAGAGGAGCACCTTCCCCGGGCACGGGCGGTTCCAAGCGGCCCCTAAGTTTAACCGAATGGAAGCTCCGGAGGAGGAGGGCATGCTCGCGTCACAGTAAGCCGAAGAGGAGCACCTTCCCCGGGCACGGGCGGTGCCAAGCGGCCCCTAAGTTTAACCGAATGGAAGCTCCGGGGGAGGAGGGCGGGTGTGTGTCACAGTTAAGCCGAATTGGAGCACCTCTTCCGCCCGGGCACGAGCGGAGCGCGAAGCTGTCAGTTATGAATGTATAGAAGAATAAATAAATAAATAAATAAAGAATGCCACCTTTCATTTCACAGGGCACACCGGACGGCGTACCAGTAGGTAAAAGTCGGAGTAATTAAATAAATACAAAAAGAATGGCTGGGGAATAAAAAAATAATACGTTTTAATAATAATTTGTTTTTTTTGTTATAACATGAATTTCACTCTCTCTCTCTCTCTCTCTCTCTCTCTCTCTCTCCCCCGTATATATATATATATATATATATATATATATATATATATATATATATATATATATATATATATATATTTATTCTATATATTGTATTTTCTTTTAAGCATTTTTGAAGGTGCGCCGCTACTCCGCGGATTTTCAGTTTCCGCGGGTGGTCTCGGTCCCCATTAACCGCGATAACCGAGGGTTCACTGTACTCCATAAAATTTACAAAAAGCGAGGTGAAACACTCAACCAGGGCTGCTTTTTTGAACATTTCTCGAGGGCCATGGCGAGCCATTTCAAAAAAGCTGCACAACTAACGTATAAAATATTTATAAATTTGCTCTGCCTGATGTGTGTGTCAAGTTTCACGAGTTGTCGTTCATATTTAGAACCTCATAATCAGCGTTGTTTTATTGCCAAACAGTGCAATGCCACTCCCACAACTTTTCACGAAAAAGGATGAATTTCGTATTGTGACATCCTCATGGCCGAAACAGTCCTCCGAGCATATATGAGGGCGACCTTGTTGAGTTGCACGGAGAAAAACATCCAAGAAAATAACTTGTATTAGCTTTTACCAGTTGGTGGCGCTACTACTACGATGAAAAATAAGTTGGTAGATGTCTTTAGGGCTGAAGTATCCTCAAATGTGTACAACTTCGAGAAGATAGGATCATCTGAGTCATGTTGCCGGAGCTTTTGTTGCCACAAAGTACAATCGGACTTTTCAGCACCGTAATAGCCACGCCTTTTGCCAAAACGTCACAAAACTCGGCAGAGAGTAAGATCATTGTCTTGAGTCTTTTCTGACTAATTTTCAGTCGGATTCGTCAAAAGGGCACGTTGCAGTACGTGAAAATTAAAATAAAAACAAATTTTTGATTCCACTTGGCGGCGCTGTGTGTATAACAAAATAATAACATTAAGATGTCTTCAGGTCGGGACATTTTATTTACAGGTGAAGGTTTGGATTTTTAGGAGCATGTGCAGGGGAGTTATTAAGCATTCATTTATTTGTATTAGGTTCATTTTGTCTTCTTATTATTGATATTTGACAGATTCATTAAAAGCAGACAATTATGTTTTCGGTAAATTTTTTACCTGACATGTTTCGGCGAGTCTTTCGCCTTCTTCAGAGTGTCGCATGATGGTGTCTTGAGACCCGTCTTTATCAGCTGATGTTCCATGAGGGTGTGACTTACCTGTCAAAAAAATGAAAAATCAGAGCAGTAAAAGAACAAGCACAACATGAACATTACAAATCAGCAATCACTGACCACTGCAAAAGGGAAAACCACATCATGGACCGGGAGAAGGGCAGGGTCATCCGCACAGAAGAGAACAAACAACAGCGCTGGATCAGAGAGGCCATTGAGATCTGCAAGCGAGGCATAAAAACCATGAACAGAGACAAGGTTGCCTTCATCCTCTCTACCACCTGGACCAGCATCTTGGCGGAGTTAACGGACAGCGGGGGGCGTGACTTGCCTTCATTCTTGTGACAGGTAAGTCACGCCCTCATGGAACATCAGCTGATAAAGACGGGCCACAAGACACCATCATGTGACACTCTGAAGAAGGCGAAAGACTTTCGTATTGTGACATCCTCAAGGCCTAAACACTCATCCGAGCAAATATAAGGTAGATTTTGTGAACCTGCCCGGAGAAAAACATCAACGAAAATAATTTGTATTTGTTTTAACCAGTTGGTGGCGCTACCACTGCGATCAAAAATAAGTTGGCAGCCGTCTTCAGGGCCTGAATATCCTCAAATGTGAAAAATTTCGAGAAGATGGATCATCTGAATCATTTTGCAGGAACTTTTGTTGCCACGGAGAATAATCAGACTCTGCGGCACCGCAATAGCCACGCCCTTCGAAGGAAAGTCACAAAAATAGGGATAGCGTAAGATCAATGTCTTGAGTCTTTTCTAGCCAATTTTCAATCGGATTCGTTAAAAGGGCACCGTGCAGTACGTCAAAATGTAAAAAATGATATTGATTGGCGCAAGGTGTATAACAGAATATAAACATATAGATGTCTTCAGGTACCGACTCTTTATGTACATGTGAAGTTTTGGATTTTTAGCAGCATGTGCATGAGAGTTATTAAGCATTTTGTCCATTGCGGCGAAGGAAATCTTAAGTGAAAACTTTGAAGCCCCGCCCCCGTCATATAGTATTTCGGAAACAAAAGATTTTAGCCCCAGTGTTTGTCCCAGGTCTTAAGATGCTACAGACAGAATTTTAAGGCAATCAGATGAAGCCTTTAGGATCAGGGTGCAAAAGAATGACCCCTGTAAACATGCAAAAAAGGGCAAAAGTCGGACTTTCAAAAATTCATAACTCACTTCCTGTTCATATTAGACGTTAAAATATCAAATTTTTCGCCATGCCCGATGAGACTGCCAAGTTTGGTGAGTTTTTGTGCATGTTTCGGGGGTCAAAAATGCAATCGAACAATCGGAAAAATAATAATAATAATAATTTCTACAAAAACAATAGGGACTTCGCAGCGGTCGCTGCTCAGGCCCTAATAATAATAATAATAATAATAATAATAAAAGTAATAATATTTTCTACAAAAACAATAGGGACCTCGCAGCCGTCGCAGCTTGGGCCCTAATAACAATTTCTAGAAAAACAATAGGGACCTCGCAGCGGTCACTGCTCGGGCCCTAATAATAATAATAATAATAATTTCCACAAAAACAATGGGGACCTCGTAGCGGTCGCTGCTCGGGCCCTAATAATAATTTCTACAAAAACAATAGGGACCTCGCCGCGGTCGCTGCTCGGGCCCCAATTATAATTTCTACACAAAGTCCATTGTGGTGACCCGCCCCCTTTTAAGTAAATTCAAAATGGCCGACTTCCTGTAAAACCTAGCTCATTGCTCCAAGAGACTTTTTTGTAGGTCTTGGTCTTATACATACAGTGAACCCTCGCTACTTGGCGGTTCACCTTTCGCGGGTTCAGTGCTTCGCGGGTCTAAAAAATATTCGGGGGCATTGTAGTTTCGCCGAGCGGCACGACGGGGCGCTGGAGCGGTTAGACGGCCGGTGTGCGCCGAAGAAGAGCGTGGGCGAAGAGGAGAGTGGACGAAGAAGAGCACGTTCCCCCGGACACGATCGGTGGCGACGTTTCGCGCGGTTCGGACAGTACCAGAGCTCCGGCCGGCGTGCGTGGCAGTTAAGCCGTAGAGGAGAACCTTCCCCGGGCACGGGCGGTGCCAAGCGGCCCCTAAGTTTAACCGAATGGAAGCTCCGGAGGAGGAGGGCATGCTCGCGTCACAGTAAGCCGAAGAGGAGCACCTTCCCCGGGCACGGGCGATTCCAAGCGGCCCCTAAGTTTAACCGAATGGAAGCTCCGGAGGAGGAGGGCATGCTCGCGTCACAGTAAGCCGAAGAGGAGCACCTTCCCCGGGCACGGGCGGTGCCAAGCGGCCCCTAAGTTTAACCGAATGGAAGCTCCGGGGGAGGAGGGCGGGTGTGTGTCACAGTTAAGCCGAATTGGAGCACCTCTTCCGCCCGGGCACGAGCGGAGCGCGAAGCTGTCAGTTATGAATGTATAAAAGAATAAATAAATAAATGAATAAAGAATGCCACCTTTCATTTCACAGGGCACACCGGACGGCGTACCAGCAGATAAAAGTCGGAGTAATTAAATAAATACAAAAAGAATGGCTGGGGAATAAAAAAATAATACGTTTTAATAATAATTTGGTTTTTTTGTTATAACATGAATTTCACTCTCTCTCTCCCCGTATATATATATATATATATATATATATATATATATATATATATATATATATATTTATATATTTATTATATATATTGTATATTTTTTTAAGCATTTTTGAAGGTGCGCCGCTACTTCGCGGATTTTCAGTTTTCGCGGGTGGTCTCTGTCCCCATTAACCGCGATTACCGAGGGTTCACTGTACTCCATAAAATTTACAAAAAGCGAGGTGAAACACTCAACCAGGGCTGCTTTTTTTAACATTTCTCGAGGGCCATGGCGAGCCATTTCAAAAAAGCTGCACAACTAACGTATAAAATATTGATAAATTTGCTCGGCCTGATGTGTGTGTAAAGTTTCACGAGTTGTCGTTCATATTTAGAACCTCATAATCAGCGTTGTTTTATTGCCGAACAGTGCAATGCCACTCCCACAACTGTACACGAAAAAGGACGAATTTCGTATTGTGACATCCTCATGGCCGAAACAGTCATCCGAGCATATATGAGGGCGACCTTGTTGAGTTGCACGGAGAAAAACATCCAAGAAAATAACTTGTATTAGCTTTTACCAGTTGGTGGCGCTACTACTACGATGAAAAATAAGTTGGTCGATGTCTTCAGGGCTGAAGTATCCTCAAATGTGTACAACTTCGAGAAGATAGGATCATCTGAGTCATGTTGCCGGAGCTTTTGTTGCCACAGAGTACAATCTGACTTTTCAGCACCGTAATAGCCACGCCTTTTGCCAAAACGTCACAAAATTCGGCAGAGAGAAAGATCATTGTCTTGAGTCTTTTCTGACTAATTTTCAGTCGGATTTGTCAAAAGGGCACCGTGCAGGATGTGAAAATTAAAATAAAAACACATTTTTGATTCCACTTGGCGGCGCTGTGTGTAGAACAAAATAATAACATTAAGATGTCTTCAGGTCGGGACGTTTTATTTACAGGTGAAGGTTTGGATTTTCAGGAGCATGTGCAGGGGAGTTATTAAGCATTCATTTATTTGTATTAGGTTCATTTTGTCTTCTTATTATTGATATTTGACTGATTCATTAAAAGCAGACAATTATGTTTTAGGTTAATTTTTTACCTGACATGTTTCGGCGAGTCTTTCGCCTTCTTCAGAGTGTCGCATGATGGTGTCTTGAGACCCGTCTTTATCAGCTGATGTTCCATGAGGGTGTGACTTACCTGTCAAAAAAATGAAAAATCAGAGCAGTAAAAGAACAAGCACAACATGAACATTACAAATCAGCAATCACTGACCACTGCAAAAGGGAAAACCACATCATGGACCGGGAGAAGGGCAGGGTCATCCGCACCGAAGAGAACAAACAACAGCGCTGGATCAGAGAGGCCATTGAGATCTGCAAGCGAGGCATAAAAACCATGAACAGAGACAAGGGAGCCTTCATCCTCTCTACCACCTAGAGCAGCATCTTGGCGGAGTGAACGGACAGCGGGGGGTGTGACTTGCCTTCATTCTTGTGACAGGTAAGTCACGCCCTCATGGAACATCAGCTGATAAAGACGGGTCACAAGACACCATCATGTGACACTCTGAAGAAGGCGAAAGACTTTCGTATTGTGACATCCTCAAGGCCTAAACACTCATCCGAGCAAATATAAGGTAGATTTTGTGAACCTGCCCGGAGAAAAACATCAACGAAAATAATTTGTATTTGTTTTAACCAGTTGGTGGCGCTACCACTGCGATCAAAAATAAGTTGGCAGCCGTCTTCAGGGCCTGAATATCCTCAAATGTGAAAAATTTCGAGAAGATGGATCATCTGAATCATTTTGCAGGAACTTTTGTTGCCACGGAGAATAATCAGACTCTGCGGCACCGCAATAGCCACGCCCTTCGAAGGAAAGTCACAAAAATAGGGATAGAGTAAGATCAATGTCTTGAGTCTTTTCTAGCCAATTTTCAATCGGATTCGTTAAAAGGGCACCGTGCAGTACGTCAAAATGTAAAAAATGTTATTGATTGGCGCAAGGTGTATAACAGAATATAAACATATAGATGTCTTCAGGTACCGACTCTTTATGTACATGTGAAGTTTTGGATTTTTAGCAGCATGTGCAGGAGAGTTATTAAGCATTTTGTCCATTGCGGCGAAGGAAATCTTAAGTGAAAACTTTGAAGCCCCGCCCCCGTCATATAGTATTTCGGAAACAAAAGATTTTAGCCCCAGTGTTTGTCCCAGGTCTTAAGATGCTACAGACAGAATTTTAAGGCAATCAGATGAAGCCTTTAGGATCAGGGTGCAAAAGAATGACCCCTGTAAACATGCAAAAAAGGGCAAAAGTCGGACTTTCAAAAATTCATAACTCACTTCCTGTTCATATTAGACGTTAAAATATCAAATTTCTCGCCATGCCCGATGAGACTGCCAAGTTTGGTGAGTTTTTGTGCATGTTTCGGGGTCAAAAATGCGATCGTACAATCGGAAAAATAATAATAATAATAATTTCTACAAAAACAACAGGGACTTCGCAGCGGTCGCTGCTCAGGCCCTAATAATAATAATAATAATAATAATAAAAGTAATGATATTTTCTACAAAAACAATAGGGACCTCGCAGCCGTCGCAGCTCGGGCCCTAATAACAATTTCTAGAAAAACAATAGGGACCTCGCAGCGGTCACTGCTCGGGCCCTAATAATAATAATAATAATAATTTCCACAAAAACAATGGGGACCTCGTAGCGGTCGCTGCTCGGGCCCTAATAATAATTTCTACATAAACAATAGGGACCTCGCCGCGGTCGCTGCTCGGGCCCCAATAATAATTTCTACACAAAGTCCATTGTGGTGACCCGCCCCTTTTAAGTAAATTCAAAATGGCCGACTTCCTGTAAAACCTAGCTCATTGCTTCAAGAGACTTTTTTGTAGGTCTTGGTCTTATACATACAGTGAACCCTCGCTACTTCGCGGTTCACCTTTCGCGGGTTCAGTGCTTCGCGGGTATAAAAAATATTCGGGGGCATTGTAGTTTCGCCGAGCGGCACGACGGGCGCTGGAGCGGTTAGACGGCCGGCGTGCGCCGGAGAAGAGCGTGGGCGAAGAGGAGAGTGGACGAAGAAGAGCACGTTCCCCCGGACACGATCGGTGGCGACGTTTCGCGCGGTTCGGACCGTACCAAGGCTCCGGCCGGCGTGCGTGGCAGTTAAGCCGTAGAGGAGCACCGTCCCCGGGCACGGGCGGTGCCAAGCGGCCCCTAAGTTTAACCGAATGGAAGCTCCGGAGGAGGAGGGCATGCTCGCGTCACAGTAAGCCGAAGAGGAGCACCTTCCCCAGGCACGGGCGGTTCCAAGCGGCCCCTAAGTTTAACCAAATGGAAGCTCCGGAGGAGGAGGGCATGCTCGCGTCACAGTAAGCCGAAGAGGAGCACCTTTGCCGGGCACGGGCGGTTCCAAGCGGCCCCTAAGTTTAACCGAATGGAAGCTCCGGAGGAGGCGGGCATGCTCGCGTCACAGTAAGCCGAAGAGGAGCACCTTCCCCGGACACGGGCGGTGCCAAGCGGCCCCTAAGTTTAACCGAATGGAAGCTCCGGGGGAGGAGGGCGGGCGTGTGTCACAGTTAAGCCGAATTGGAACACCTCTTCCGCCCGGACACGAACGGAGCGCGAAGCTGTCAGTTATGAATGAATAAATGAATAAATAAATAAATAATGAAAGAATGCCACCTTTCATTTCACAGGGAACACCGGACGGCGTACCAGCTGGTAAAAGTCGGAGTAATTAAATAAATACAAAAAGAATGGCTGGGGAATAAAAAAATAATACGTTTTAATAATAATTTGGTTTTTTTGTTATAACATGAATTTCACTCTCTCTCTCTCTCTCTCTCTCCCCGTATATATATATATATATATATATATATATATATATATATATATATATATATATATATATATATATATATATATATATATATATATATATATATATATATATATATATATATATATATATATATATATTTATTATATATATTGTATTTTCTTTTAAGCATTTTTGAAGGTGCGCCGCTACTTCGCGGATTTTCAGTTTCCGCGGGTGGTCTCGGTCCCCATTAACCGCGATAACCGAGGGTTCACTGTACTCCATAAAATTTACAAAAAGCGAGGTGAAACACTCAACCAGGGCTGCTTTTTTGAACATTTCTCGAGGGCCATGGCGAGCCATTTCAAAAAAGCTGCACAACTAACGTATAAAATATTGATAAATTTGCTCTGCCTGATGTGTGTGTCAAGTTTCACGAGTTGTCGTTCATATTTAGAACCTCATAATCAGCGTTGTTTTATTGCCAAACAGTGCAATGCCACTCCCACAACTTTTCACGAAAAAGGATGAATTTCGTATTGTGACATCCTCATGGCCGAAACAGTCCTCGGAGCATATATGAGGGCGACCTTGTTGAGTTGCACGGAGAAAAACATCCAAGAAAATAACTTGTATTAGCTTTTACCAGTTGGTGGCGCTACTACTACGATGAAAAATAAGTTGGTAGATGTCTTCAGGGCTGAAGTATCCTCAAATGTGTACAACTTCGAGAAGATAGGATCATCTGAGTCATGTTGCCGGAGCTTTTGTTGCCACAGAGTACAATCGGACTTTTCAGCACCGTAATAGCCACGCCTTTTGCCAAAACGTCACAAAATTCGGCAGAGAGTAAGATCATTGTCTTGAGTCTTTTCTGACTAATTTTCAGTCGGATTCGTCAAAAGGGCACCGTGCAGTACGTGGAAATTAAAATAAAAACAAATTTTTGATTCCACTTGGCGGCGCTGTGTGTATAACAAAATAATAACATTAAGATGTCTTCAGGTCGGGACATTTTATTGACAGGTGAAGGTTTGGATTATTAGGAGCATGTGCAGGGGAGTTATTAAGCATTCATTTATTTGTATGAGGTTCATTTTGTCTTCTTATTATTGATATTTGACAGATTCATTAAAAGCAGACAATTATGTTTTAGGTAAATGTTTTACCTGACATGTTTCGGCGAGTCTTTCGCCTTCTTCAGAGTGTCGCATGATGGTGTCTTGAGACCCGTCTTTATCAGCTTATGTTCCATGAGGGTGTGAATTACCTGTCAAAAAAATGAAAAATCATAGCAGTAAAAGAACAAGCACAACATGAATATTACAAATCAGCAATCACTGACCACTGCAGAAGGGAAAACCATATCATGGACCGGGCGAAGGGCAGGGTCATCCGCACCGAAGAGAACAAACAACAGCGCTGGATCAGAGAGGCCATTGAGATCTGCAAGCGAGGCATAAAAACCATGAACAGAGACAAGGGAGCCTTCATCCTCTCTACCACCTGGAGCAGCATCTTGGCGGAGTGAACGGACAGCGGGGGGTGTGACTTGCCTTCATTCTTGTGACAGGTAAGTCACGCCCTCATGGAACATCAGCTGATAAAGACGGGTCACAAGACACCATCATGTGACACTCTGAAGAAGGCGAAAGACTTTCGTATTGTGACATCCTCAAGGCCTAAACACTAATCCGAGCAAATATAAGGTAGATTTTGTGAACCTGCCCGGAGAAAAACATCAACGAAAATAATTTGTATTTGTTTTACCAGTTGGTGGCGCTACCACTGCGATCAAAAATAAGTTGGCAGCCGTCTTCAGGGCCTGAATATCCTCAAATGTGAAAAATTTCGAGAAGATGGATCATCTGAATCATTTTGCAGGAACTTTTGTTGCCACGGAGAATAATCAGACTCTGCGGCACCGCAATAGCCACGCCCTTCGAAGGAAAGTCACAAAAATAGGGATAGAGTAAGATCAATGTCTTGAGTCTTTTCTCGCCAATTTTCAATCGGATTCGTTAAAAGGGCACCGTGCAGTATGTCAAAACGTAAAAAATGATATTGATTGGCGCAAGGTGTATAACAGAATATAAACATATAGATGTCTTCAGGTACCGACTCTTTATGTACATGTGAAGTTTTGGATTTTTAGCAGCATGTGCAGGAGAGTTATTAAGCATTTTGTCCATTGCGGCGAAGGAAATCTTAAGTGAAAACTTTGAAGCCCCGCCCCCGTCATATAGTATTTCGGAAACAAAAGATTTTAGCCCCAGTGTTTGTCCCAGGTCTTAAGATGCTACAGACAAAATTTTAAGGCAATCAGATGAAGCCTTTAGGATCAGGGTGCAAAAGAATGACCCCAGTAAACATGCAAAAAAGGGCAAAAGTCGGACTCTCAAAAATTCAAAACTCACTTCCTGTTCATATTAGACGTTAAAATATCAAATTTCTCGCCATGCCCGATGAGACTGCCAAGTTTGGTGAGTTTTTGTGCATGTTTCGGGGGTCAAAAATGCGATCGAACAATCGGAAAAATAATAATAATAATAATTTCTACAAAAACAACAGGGACTTCGCAGCGGTCGCTGCTCAGGCCCTAATAATAATAATAATAATAATAATAAAAAAAGTAAAAATATTTTCTAGAAAAACAATAGGGACCTCGCAGCCGTCGCAGCTCGGGCCCTAATAACAATTTCTAGAAAAACAATAGGGACCTCGCAGCGGTCACTGCTCGGGCCCTAATAATAATAATAATAATAATTTCCACAAAAACAATGGGGACCTCGTAGCGGTCGCTGCTCGGGCCCTAATAATAATTTCTACATAAACAATAGGGACCTCGCCGCGGTCGCTGCTCGGGCCCCAATAATAATTTCTACACAAAGTCCATTGTGGTGACCCGCCCCCTTTTAAGTAAATTCAAAATGGCCGACTTCCTGTAAAACCTAGCTCATTGCTCCAAGAGACTTTTTTGTAGGTCTTGGCCTTATACATACAGTGAACCCTCGCTACTTCGCGGTTCACCTTTCGCGGGTTCAGTGCTTCGCGGGTATAAAAAATATTCGGGGGCATTGTAGATTCGCCGAGCGGCACGACGGGCGCTGGAGCGGTTAAACGGCCGGCGTGCGCCGAAGAAGAGCGTGGGCGAAGAGGAGATTGGACGAAGAAGAGCACGTTCCCCCGGACACGATCGGTGGCGACGTTTCGCGCGGTTCGGACCGTACCAGAGCTCCGGCCGGCGTGCGTGGCAGTTAAGCCGTAGAGGAGCACCTTCCCCGGGCACGGGCGGTGCCAAGCGGCCCCTAAGTTTAACCGAATGGAAGCTCCGGAGGAGGAGGGCATGCTCGCGTCACAGTAAGCCGAAGAGGAGCACCTTCCCCGGGCACGGGCGGTTCCAAGCGGCCCCTAAGTTTAACCGAATGGAAGCTCCGGAGGAGGAGGGCATGCTCGCGTCACAGTAAGCCGAAGAGGAGCACCTTCGCCGGGCACGGGCGGTTCCAAGCGGCCCCTAAGTTTAACCGAATGGAAGCTCCGGAGGAGGAGGGCATGCTCGCGACACAGTAAGCCGAAGAGGAGCACCTTCCCCGGGCACGGGCGGTGCCAAGCGGCCCCTAAGTTTAACCGAATGGAAGCTCCGGGGGAGGAGGGCGGGCGTGTGTCACAGTTAAGCCGAATTGGAACACCTCTTCCGCCCGGGCACGAACGGAGCGCGAAGCTGTCAGTTATGAATGAATAAATGAATAAATAAATAAATAAATAAAGAATGCCACCTTTCATTTCACAGGGCACACCGGACGGCGTACCAGCAGGTAAAAGTCGGAGTAATTAAATAAATACAAAAAGAATGGCTGGGGAATAAAAAAATAATACGTTTTAATAATAATTTGGTTTTTTTGTTATAACATGAATTTCACTCTCTCTCTCTCTCCTCGTATATATATATATATATATATATATATAAATATATATATATATATATATTTATTATATATATTGTATTTTTTTTTAAGCATTTTTGAAGGTGCGCCGCTACTTCGCGGATTTTCAGTTTTTGCGGGTGGTCTCGGTCCCCATTATAATATAATAATAATAATATAATATTCCCTTTATTAGTCCCACAATGGGGAAATTTGAGATTCGAACCCAGGCCTCGTGGGGAGACTGGGTCCTGAACGCGGCGCCTTAGACCACTCGGCCATCCTGGCAGCCAAAGAAATCATGCGAGGCACATCAGGTGGGGATCGAACCCGCGCCGATAATACGTGCTTGCACTGCAATTCTTGTCATTGACCATTCGACCATTTTAACATTAACCGCGATAACCGAGGGTTCACTGTACTCCATAAAATTTACAAAAAGCGAGGTGAAACACTCAACCAGGGCTGCTTTTTTGAACATTTCTCGAGGGCCATGGCGAGCCATTTCAAAAAAGCTGCACAACTAACGTATAAAATATTGATAAATTTGCTCTGCCTGATGTGTGTGTAAAGTTTCACAAGTTGTCGTTCATATTTAGAACCTCATAATCAGCGTTGTTTTATTGCCGAACAGTGCAATGCCACTCCCACAACTTTTCACGAAAAAGGATGAATTTCGTATTGTGACATCCTCATGGCCGAAACAGTCATCCGAGCATATATGAGGGCGACCTTGTTGAGTTGCACGGAGAAAAACATCCAAGAAAATAATTTGTATTAGCTTTTACCAGTTGGTGGCGCTACTACTATGATGAAAAATAAGTTGGTAGATGTCTTCAGGGCTGAAGTATCCTCAAATGTGTACAACTTCGAGAAGATAGGATCATCTGAGTCATGTTGCCGGAGCTTTTGTTGCCACAAAGTACAATCGGACTTTTCAGCACCGTAATAGCCACGCCTTTTGCCAAAACGTCACAAAATTCGGCAGAGAGTAAGATCATTGTCTTGAGTCTTTTCTGACAAATTTTCAGTCGGATTCGTCAAAAGGGCACCGTGCAGTACGTGAAAATTAAAATAAAAACACATTTTTGATTCCACTTGGCGGCGCTGTGTGTATAACAAAATAATAACATTAAGATGTCTTCAGGTCGGGACGTTTTATTTACAGGTGAAGGTTTGGATTTTTAGGAGCATGTGCAGGGGAGTTATTAAGCATTCATTTATTTGTATTAGGTTCATTTTGTCTTCTTATTATTGATATTTGACAGATTCATTAAAAGCAGACAATTATGTTTTAGGTTAATTTTTTACCTGACATGTTTCGGCGAGTCTTTCGCCTTCTTCAGAGTGTCGCATGATGGTGTCTTGAGACCCGTCTTTATCAGCTGATGTTCCATGAGGGTGTGACTTACCTGTCAAAAAAATGAAAAATCAGAGCAGTAAAAGAACAAGCACAACATGAATATTACAAATCAGCAATCACTGACCACTGCAAAAGGGAAAACCACATCATGGACCGGGAGAAGGGCAGGGTCATCCGCAACGAAGAGAACAAACAACAGCGCTGGATCAGAGAGGCCATTGAGATCTGCAAGCGAGGCATAAAAACCATGAACAGAGACAAGGGAGCCTTCATCCTCTCTACCACCTGGAGCAGCATCTTGGCGGAGTGAACGGACAGCGGGGGGCGTGACTTGCCTTCATTCTTGTGACAGGTAAGTCACGCCCTCATGGAACATCAGCTGATAAAGACGGGTCACAAGACACCATCATGTGACACTCTGAAGAAGGCGAAAGACTTTCGTATTGTGACATCCTCAAGGCCTAAACACTCATCCGAGCAAATATAAGGTAGATTTTGTGAACCTGCCCGGAGAAAAACATCAACGAAAATAATTTGTATTTGTTTTAACCAGTTGGTGGCGCTACCACTGCGATCAAAAATAAGTTGGCAGCCGTCTTCAGGGCCTGAATATCCTCAAATGTGAAAAATTTCGAGAAGATGGATCATCTGAATCATTTTGCAGGAACTTTTGTTGCCACGGAGAATAATCAGACTCTGCGGCACCGTAATAGCCACGCCCTTCGAAGGAAAGTCACAAAAATAGGGATAGAGTAAGATCAATGTCTTGAGTCTTTTCTAGCCAATTTTCAATCGGATTCGTTAAAAGGGCACCGTGCAGTACGTCAAAATGTAAAAAATGTTATTGATTGGCGCAAGGTGTATAACAGAATATAAACATATAGATGTCTTCAGGTACCGACTCTTTATGTACATGTGAAGTTTTGGATTTTTAGCAGCATGTGCAGGAGAGTTATTAAGCATTTTGTCCATTGCGGCGAAGGAAATCTTAAGTGAAAACTTTGAAGCCCCGCCCCCGTCATATAGTATTTCGGAAACAAAAGATTTTAGCCCCAGTGTTTGTCCCAGGTCTTAAGATGCTACAGACAGAATTTTAAGGCAATCAGATGAAGCCTTTAGGATCAGGGTGCAAAAGAATGACCCCTGTAAACATGCAAAAAAGGGCAAAAGTCGGACTTTCAAAAATTCATAACTCACTTCCTGTTCATATTAGACGTTAAAATATCAAATTTCTCGCCATGCCCGATGAGACTGCCAAGTTTGGTGAGTTTTTGTGCATGTTTCGGGGTCAAAAATGCGATCGTACAATCGGAAAAATAATAATAATAATAATTTCTACAAAAACAACAGGGACTTCGCAGCGGTCGCTGCTCAGGCCCTAATAATAATAATAATAATAATAATAAAAGTAATAATATTTTCTACAAAAACAATAGGGACCTCGCAGCCGTCGCAGCTCGGGCCCTAATAACAATTTCTAGAAAAACAATAGGGACCTCGCAGCGGTCACTGCTCGGGCCCTAATAATAATAATAATAATAATTTCCACAAAAACAATGGGGACCTCGTAGCGGTCGCTGCTCGGGCCCTAATAATAATTTCTACATAAACAATAGGGACCTCGCCACGGTCGCTGCTCGGGCCCCAATAATAATTTCTACACAAAGTCCATTGTGGTGACCCGCCCCTTTTAAGTAAATTCAAAATGGCCGACTTCCTGTAAAACCTAGCTCATTGCTCCAAGAGACTTTTTTGTAGGTCTTGGTCTTATACATACAGTGAACCCTCGCTACTTCGCGGTTCACCTTTCGCGGGTTCAGTGCTTCGCGGGTATAAAAAATATTCGGGGGCATTGTAGTTTCGCCGAGCGGCACGACGGGCGCTGGAGCGGTTAGACGGCCGGCGTGCGCCGAAGAAGAGCGTGGGCGAAGAGGAGAGTGGACGAAGAAGAGCACGTTCCCCCGGACACGATCGGTGGCGACGTTTCGCGCGGTTCGGACCGTACCAGGGCTCCGGCCGGCGTGCGTGGCAGTTAAGCCGTAGAGGAGCACCGTCCCCGGGCACGAGCGGTGCCAAGCGGCCCCTAAGTTTAACCGAATGGAAGCTCCGGAGGAGGAGGGCATGCTCGCGTCACAGTAAGCCGAAGAGGAGCACCTTCCCCAGGCACGGGCGGTTCCAAGCGGCCCCTAAGTTTAACCAAATGGAAGCTCCGGAGGAGGAGGGCATGCTCGCGTCACAGTAAGCCGAAGAGGAGCACCTTTGCCGGGCACGGGCGGTTCCAAGCGGCCCCTAAGTTTAACCGAATGGAAGCTCCGGAGGAGGCGGGCATGCTCGCGTCACAGTAAGCCGAAGAGGAGCACCTTCCCCGGGCACGGGCGGTGCCAAGCGGCCCCTAAGTTTAACCGAATGGAAGCTCCGGGGGAGGAGGGCGGGCGTGTGTCACAGTTAAGCCGAATTGGAACACCTCTTCCGCCCGGACACGAACGGAGCGCGAAGCTGTCAGTTATGAATGAATAAATGAATAAATAAATAAATAATTAAAGAATGCCACCTTTCATTTCACAGGGAACACCGGACGGCGTACCAGCAGGTAAATGTCGGAGTAATTAAATAAATACAAAAAGAATGGCTGGGGAATAAAAAAATAATACGTTTTAATAATAATTTGGTTTTTTTGTTATAACATGAATTTCACTCTCTCTCTCTCTCTCTCCCCGTATATATATATATATATATATATATATATATATATATATATATATATATATATATATATTTATTATATATATTGTATTTTCTTTTAAGCATTTTTGAAGGTGCGCCGCTACTTCGCGGATTTTCAGTTTCCGCGGGTGGTCTCGGTCCCCATTAACCGCGATAACCGAGGGTTCACTGTACTCCATAAAATTTACAAAAAGCGAGGTGAAACACTCAACCAGGGCTGCTTTTTTGAACATTTCTCGAGGGCCATGGCGAGCCATTTCAAAAAAGCTGCACAACTAACGTATAAAATATTGATAAATTTGCTCTGCCTGATGTGTGTGTCAAGTTTCACGAGTTGTCGTTCATATTTAGAACCTCATAATCAGCGTTGTTTTATTGCCAAACAGTGCAATGCCACTCCCACAACTTTTCACGAAAAAGGATGAATTTCGTATTGTGACATCCTCATGGCCGAAACAGTCCTCCGAGCATATATGAGGGCGACCTTGTTGAGTTGCACGGAGAAAAACATCCAAGAAAATAACTTTTATTAGCTTTTACCAGTTGGTGGCGCTACTACTACGATGAAAAATAAGTTGGTAGATGTCTTCAGGGCTGAAGTATCCTCAAATGTGTACAACTTCGAGAAGATAGGATCATCTGAGTCATGTTGCCGGAGCTTTTGTTGCCACAAAGTACAATCGGACTTTTCAGCACCGTAATAGCCACGCCTTTTGCCAAAACGTCACAAAACTCGGCAGAGAGTAAGATCATTGTCTTGAGTCTTTTCTGACTAATTTTCAGTCGGATTCGTCAAAAGGGCACGGTGCAGTACGTGAAAATTAAAATAAAAACAAATTTTTGATTCCACTTGGCGGCGCTGTGTGTATAACAAAATAATAACATTAAGATGTCTTCAGGTCGGGACATTTTATTTACAGGTGAAGGTTTGGATTTTTAGGAGCATGTGCAGGGGAGTTATTAAGCATTCATTTATTTGTATTAGGTTCATTTTGTCTTCTTATTATTGATATTTGACAGATTCATTAAAAGCAGACAATTATGTTTTCGGTAAATTTTTTACCTGACATGTTTCGGCGAGTCTTTCGCCTTCTTCAGAGTGTCGCATGATGGTGTCTTGAGACCCGTCTTTATCAGCTGATGTTCCATGAGGGTGTGACTTACCTGTCAAAAAAATGAAAAATCAGAGCAGTAAAAGAACAAGCACAACATGAACATTACAAATCAGCAATCACTGACCACTGCAAAAGGGAAAACCACATCATGGACCGGGAGAAGGGCAGGGTCATCCGCACAGAAGAGAACAAACAACAGCGCTGGATCAGAGAGGCCATTGAGATCTGCAAGCAAGGCATAAAAACCATGAACAGAGACAAGGGAGCCTTCATCCTCTCTACCACCTGGACCAGCATCTTGGCGGAGTTAACGGACAGCGGGGGGCGTGACTTGCCTTCATTCTTGTGACAGGTAAGTCACGCCCTCATGGAACATCAGCTGATAAAGACGGGCCACAAGACACCATCATGTGACACTCTGAAGAAGGCGAAAGACTTTCGTATTGTGACATCCTCAAGGCCTAAACACTCATCCGAGCAAATATAAGGTAGATTTTGTTAACCTGCCCGGAGAAAAACATCAACGAAAATAATTTGTATTTGTTTTAACCAGTTGGTGGCGCTACCACTGCGATCAAAAATAAGTTGGCAGCCGTCTTCAGGGCCTGAATATCCTCAAATGTGAAAAATTTCGAGAAGATGGATCATCTGAATCATTTTGCAGGAACTTTTGTTGCCACGGAGAATAATCAGACTCTGCGGCACCGTAATAGCCACGCCCTTCGAAGGAAAGTCACAAAAATAGGGATAGAGTAAGATCAATGTCTTGAGTCTTTTCTAGCCAATTTTCAATCGGATTCGTTAAAAGGGCACCGTGCAGTACGTCAAAATGTAAAAAATGATATTTATTGGCGCAAGGTGTATAACTGAATATAAACATATAGATGTCTTCAGGTACCGACTCTTTATGTACATGTGAAGTTTTGGATTTTTAGCAGCATGTGCAAGAGAGTTATTAAGCATTTTGTCCATTGCGGCGAAGGAAATCTTAAGTGAAAACTTCGAAGCCCCGCCCCCGTCATATTGTATTTCGGAAACAAAAAGTTTTAGCCCCAGTGTTTGTCCCAGGTCTTAAGATGCTACAGACAGAATTTTAAGGCAATCAGATGAAGCCTTTAGGATCAGGGTGCAAAAGAATGACCCCTGTAAACATGCAAAAAAGGGCAAAAGTCGGACTTTCAAAAATTCATAACTCACTTCCTGTTCATATTAGACGTTTAAAATATCAAATTTCTCGCCATGCCCGATGAGACTGCCAAGTTTGGTGAGTTTTTGTGCATGTTTCGGGGGTCAAAAATGCAATCGAACAATCGGAAAAATAATAATAATAATAATTTCTACAAAAACAACAGGGACTTCGCAGCGGTCGCTGCTCAGGCCCTAATAATAATAATAATAATAATAATAAAAGTAATAATATTTTCTACAAAAACAATAGGGACCTCGCAGCCGTCGCAGCTCGGGCCCTAATAACAATTTCTAGAAAAACAATAGGGACCTCGCAGCGGTCACTGCTCGGGCCCTAATAATAATAATAATAATAATTTCTACAAAAACAATAGGGACCTCGCCGCGGTCGCTGCTCGGGCCCCAATTATAATTTCTACACAAAGTCCATGGTGGTGACCCGCCCCCTTTTAAGTAAATTCAAAATGGCCGACTTCCTGTAAAACCTAGCTCATTGCTCCAAGAGACTTTTTTGTAGGTCTTGGTCTTATACATACAGTGAACCCTCGCTACTTGGCGGTTCACCTTTCGCGGGTTCAGTGCTTCGCGGGTCTAAAAAATATTCGGGGGCATTGTAGTTTCGTCGAGCGGCACGACGGGGCGCTGGAGCGGTTAGACGGCCGGTGTGCGCCGAAGAAGAGCGTGGGCGAAGAGGAGAGTGGACGAAGAAGAGCACGTTCCCCCGGACACGATCGGTGGCGACGTTTCGCGCGGTTCGGACAGTACCAGAGCTCCGGCCGGCGTGCGTGGCAGTTAAGCCGTAGAGGAGAACCTTCCCCGGGCACGGGCGGTGCCAAGCGGCCCCTAAGTTTAACCGAATGGAAGCTCCGGAGGAGGAGGGCATGCTCGCGTCACAGTAAGCCGAAGAGGAGCACCTTCCCCGGGCACGGGCGATTCCAAGCGGCCCCTAAGTTTAACCGAATGGAAGCTCCGGAGGAGGAGGGCATGCTCGCGTCACAGTAAGCCGAAGAGGAGCACCTTCCCCGGGCACGGGCGGTGCCAAGCGGCCCCTAAGTTTAACCGAATGGAAGCTCCGGGGGAGGAGGGCGGGTGTGTGTCACAGTTAAGCCGAATTGGAGCACCTCTTCCGCCCGGGCACGAGCGGAGCGCGAAGCTGTCAGTTATGAATGTATAAAAGAATAAATAAATAAATGAATAAAGAATGCCACCTTTCATTTCACAGGGCACACCGGACGGCGTACCAGCAGATAAAAGTCGGAGTAATTAAATAAATACAAAAAGAATGGCTGGGGAATAAAAAAATAATACGTTTTAATAATAATTTGGTTTTTTTGTTATAACATGAATTTCACTCTCTCTCTCCCCGTATATATATATATATATATATATATATATATATATATATATATATATATATATATATATATATATATATATATTATATATTTATTATATATATTGTATATTTTTTTAAGCATTTTTGAAGGTGCGCCGCTACTTCGCGGATTTTCAGTTTTCGCGGGTGGTCTCTGTCCCCATTAACCGCGATTACCGAGGGTTCACTGTACTCCATAAAATTTACAAAAAGCGAGGTGAAACACTCAACCAGGGCTGCTTTTTTTAACATTTCTCGAGGGCCATGGCGAGCCATTTCAAAAAAGCTGCACAACTAACGTATAAAATATTGATAAATTTGCTCGGCCTGATGTGTGTGTAAAGTTTCACGAGTTGTCGTTCATATTTAGAACCTCATAATCAGCGTTGTTTTATTGCCGAACAGTGCAATGCCACTCCCACAACTTTACACGAAAAAGGACGAATTTCGTATTGTGACATCCTCATGGCCGAAACAGTCATCCGAGCATATATGAGGGCGACCTTGTTGAGTTGCACGGAGAAAAACATCCAAGAAAATAACTTGTATTAGCTTTTACCAGTTGGTGGCGCTACTACTACGATGAAAAATAAGTTGGTAGATGTCTTCAGGGCTGAAGTATCCTCAAATGTGTACAACTTCGAGAAGATAGGATCATCTGAGTCATGTTGCCGGAGCTTTTGTTGCCACAGAGTACAATCTGACTTTTCAGCACCGTAATAGCCACGCCTTTTGCCAAAACGTCACAAAATTCGGCAGAGAGTAAGTGAGTCTTTTCTGACTAATTTTCAGTCGGATTCGTCAAAAGGGCACCGTGCAGTACGTGAAAATTAAAATAAAAACAAATTTTTGATTCCACTTGGCGGCGCTGTGTGTATAACAAAATAATAACATTAAGATGTCTTCAGGTCGGGACGTTTTATTTACAGGTGAAGGTTTGGATTTTTAGGAGCATGTCCAGGGGAGTTATTAAGCATTCATTTATTTGTATTAGGTTCATTTTGTCTTCTTATTATTGATATTTGACTGATTCATTAAAAGCAGACAATTATGTTTTAGGTTAATTTTTTACCTGACATGTTTCGGCGAGTCTTTCGCCTTCTTCAGAGTGTCGCATGATGGTGTCTTGAGACCCGTCTTTATCAGCTGATGTTCCATGAGGGTGTGACTTACCTGTCAAAAAAATGAAAAATCAGAGCAGTAAAAGAACAAGCACAACATGAACATTACAAATCAGCAATCACTGACCACTGCAAAAGGGAAAACCACATCATGGACTGGGAGAAGGGCAGGGTCATCCGCACCGAAGAGAACAAACAACAGCGCTGGATCAGAGAGGCCATTGAGATCTGCAAGCGAGGCATAAAAACCATGAACAGAGACAAGGGAGCCTTCATCCTCTCTACCACCTAGAGCAGCATCTTGGCGGAGTGAATGGACAGCGGGGGGTGTGACTTGCCTTCATTCTTGTGACAGGTAAGGCACGCCTTCATGGAACATCAGCTGATAAAGACTGGTCACAAGACACCATCACAGGGTTCGAAGTTAACTTTAAAAACTGCTTCCCCATAGGGCAAGTGCCACTAAAATTTGCCTTGCCCGAGTGGCCAAATTACTTGCCCAACTAGGGCAAGTGACAATTTTTTTTCTCTTGCCCTGAGTGACTTTTTGTATGACAAAGTGTCTAATTACAAATTGCATGAATTTTTTGTTCGGACAGTTCCCGCCTAGAAAGAATTAAAAATACGTTACAATCATAAGTGTTGCTTATATAAAAATGTATCATGTATTAACACATTAATTAGGTGTCTGCTGACCCAGGATTATGTTATTGTTATGTTATGTTATATATCAAAGAGAATGTGGAATGACACTGAACGATGGAAGGTGGAAGGATGTGGAAAGATCGTGAATGACATTGAATGATTTGGAATGACACTGAAAGATTTTGAATAATACTGAATGACACTGAATGAAGTAAAACTCTCTGGGAACGGGCCAATTCAAGATAGCTGCCGCACTGTGGGGGAGGCTTTGGTACCAAATTTGGAAAGAGACCCAAACGGTTGGGTCCATTTTATATCAGTGTGGGGGTGAAACGTTGGTCTTGGCGGAGCTGTCTGAATATTGGAGAAGTGAGAAGACAAAGTAAAACAGAACAATTAAAATCACTCTTCAAATACATATTGTTTGGTAAGCAGAGCATGATTTACAGCTCACCATTTTATTGCATGCACCAAGCATGTTATACATTTTTCTGTCCACGGGATGGCGTAGTCAAGAAAAATGAAGCATCTCGAAGCCCATTCGTGTGTGAAGTATTTCCCTGCAGGGCTTGGCTGCTTTATGGGGCTTCATTTTGCCATCACTAGTTTTAGATAGTTTTAATTTTTGAAAGAGCATTTTCATTTTACAGTGAACCCTCGCTACTTCGCGGTTCACCTTTCGCGGGTTCAGTGCTTCGCGGGTCTAAAAAATATTCGGGGACATTGTAGTTTCGCCGAGCGGCACGACGGGGCGCTGGAGCTGTTAGACGGCCGGCATGCGCCGAAGAAGAGCGTGGGCGAAGAGGAGAGTGGACGAAGAAGAGCACGTTCCCCCGGGCACGATTTGGGGCGACGTTTCGCGCGGTTCGGACCGTACCAGAGCTCCGGCCAGCGTGCGTGGCAGTTAAGCCGAAGAGGAACAACTTCCGCCCGGGCACTAGCGGGGCGACATTTCGCTCTGTTCGGGAGCGTACGAGAGCTCCGGAGGAGGCCGGCCGGCGTGCGTGGCAGTTAAGCCGAAGAGGAGCACCTTCCCCGGGCACGGGCGGTGTCAAGCGGCCCCTAAGTTTAACCGAATGGAAGCTCCGGAGGAGGAGGGCATGCTCGCGTCACAGTTAAGCCGAAGAGAAGCACCTTCCCCGGGCACGGGCGGTGCCAAACGGCCCTTAAGTTTAACCGAATGGAAGCTCCGGGGGAGGAGGGCGGGCGTGTGTCACAGTTAAGCCGAATAGGAGCACCTTCCCCGGGCACGGGCGGGGCGAAATGAAACCGAGTTCAATCGAACGGAGACACGCTTCGGGGGAGCAGGTCCGGCGTGCATGACAATTAAGCCGAAGAGGAGCACCTCTTCCGCCCGAGCACGAGCGGAGCGCGAGGCTGTCAGTTATGAATGAATAAATGAATAAAAAAAATAAATGAAGAATGCCACCTTTCATTTCACAGGGCACACCGGACGGCGTACCAGCAGGTAAAGGTCGAAGCAATTAAAAAAATACAAAAAGAAGTAATTGAATAAATACAAAAATAATGGCTGGGGAATAAAAAAATAATAAGTTTTAATAATAATTTTTTTTTTTTTGTTATAGCATGAATTTCACTCTCTCTCCCTCTACCCGTGTGTATATATATATATATATATATATATATATATATATATTTATTAATTTTTTTTTTTTAAACATTTTTGAAGGTGCACCACTACTTCGCACTTTTTTTTTAAGCATTTTTGAAGGTGCGCTGCTACTTCGCGGATTTTCAGTTTTCGCGGGTGGTCTCGGTCCCCATTAACCGCGATAACCGAGGGTTCACTGTATTTTTTTCATTATCGAATTTTATTTTTTTCTATTCAAGTTTTGAGTTCATTTTCGTTTACTAAAATAACCTTGGGCTGCAACTACTATCACAGCAACGGCTCATTATATTTTGGCTGCTAAATATGCCAATTTGTCAGAGAGAAGACCGTGACAAAGAATGGCCCAATCGCAATAAACACTCTACACCATACGTTCCTCGTTGACGTGTACATGGGGTGTTGCAGAGCACAGGTTCCAAGCGTACCGATATTGCAAAATTGGGACAATGCGTGTGACGACACCAACTTCCGCCTCCTATGTCATCGAGCTTGGCGGCACGTTATATTATGTATTTATTTGTAACAATTTTGACGTTGAGAGTGATATTAAAACTTAAGTAATGTGGTAGTTAGGAAAAAACCCTGGCTTGGGACCCACCGGAACAAGCTATAGCTTCATTTGTACTATTTGAGGCGCTCTCACAATCTGCGGCGCATGCACACAAGGTCGCTAAGTATGCTAGCTGCACTCGGACAAAACACGTAGGTGACTTTAAAAGAGTGACCGAAATTGCACACATGCAACTGTTTATCATAATGTCATAATTCGATATGTACATTTGAAGAGAATTTTTTTCAGCATGGGCACAAGAATTCCACCGAACATCGCCAGTTCAATGGGATTTTGGTTAAGTCCGCAAATAATTGTGGACAATATACTTTGGCTGCGCGCTCGAATAATTTTACTCGTATATACTTCAATGAGGGTGTAGTGTGGGTATCGGGATCTTTAACACGCCCTAACACGAAGCTGACTCTCCAACCGCCACAGCCTTTTAATGACGAAATTATAAAATAAACAAAAACACTGTTCAACAACATAAAATAAAATAAAAAATCACATCATACTTACATTTATAAACTTTAATCCTCAAGAACATTATTCTCAGGTTGACCGAAAGACGAGGACACGGGAGCGCCTCGGGCATGTTCTTCTTCCTTGTGTAGGCGAATGACATTTTAAGGTGCTTGTCCGCCACCTGCTGTGCTGAACTATGTATTAAATAAGAAAAGCAAATTGTTGAATGTTTTTTCCCCAATGAAGACTGAATTGTAAAATACCCGGAAATGGCTTTTCTGTTTTATTGTGCATTTAAAAAAAATTCAGATTGTCCTTTTTTGTTGAGATAATTGTTGAATATTGAAATTGCACATGTAACTGGTAATTTAGTTTTAGACATTATTTGAACCAGTGGAGGGCCATGCATTTCACACCTGGGCCTTCAATGAAGTCCTACTTCGTCCTACTTGAATAAATCCCCCTCATTATACCATAATTTATGACACCACGGGTGGACAAACAATATACAGAAAAGCACTTAGACAGCACTGACCGAGTGTTGGACGATATAGCTTCTCTTGAAAGGTCCGTGTTGAAAATGGCCTCGCAAGTGAATCTTCAATTTCTAAAGATAAAGATGTCTTTTAATTGTCCCATAACGGGGACATTTGCAGTGTTACAGCAGCAAAGATATACATCACACAGTGGCACCGACGTAATGTAGCCGTTAATGTATAACATTGGCAGCAGGCATTCATAAAAAGCATGCAAATATACACAGTATATACGTATATACACAGATCCCCATGTATATACACACTTACAGCCCACAACATATACAAGTGTAAGGAAACACTCCTAATGCCTGTCTATGGTTCAGAGGGGAAATAAATAAAAACGCTGCAATGATAAAAAAAAAATACTGAATGATTGAAAATACTGCAATGATAAAAATACTGCAAGAATAAAAGTACTGTACCCAGCCAACATGTCCAACTGGGCCCCAAATGGGGTAAATGCGGGATTCCTGGGTACCAAGTGGGAATGGGCTAGAAGTGGGCAATGGTACAGGGTTCCATGTGGGCGCCATCTGGGATTGGTGGGCATGGGCTTAAACTGGGCAAATGTTGTGGGTGCAATACGGGTTGTGTATGGGCTAAGTGGGCATGGGTTAGAACTGGTAAAGATAAAGATAAAGATGTCCTTTATTAGTCCCACAATGGGGAAATTTGAGGTGTTACAGCAGCAAAGATATAGCTCACACAGAGTCGGCGGCGTAATGTAGCCGTTAATGTATAACATTAGCAGCAGACATTCATAAAAAGCATGCAAATATACACAGTATAAACGTATCTAAGTGTAAGGAAACACTCCTAATGTCTGTCCATTATACAGAGGGGAAAATGCTGTAATGATAAAAACTACTGAATCTACTACTGAAACCATTTATAGGTCCTATTTGGGTTATGTGTGGGCTAAGTGGGCATGGGTTAGAACTGGTCAACCATGTGAGGGTCTCATATGGGCTGTATATGGGCCAAGTGGGCATGGGTTAGAGCTGGTCAACCATGTCTGGGTCCTATTTGGGTTATGTGTGGGCTAAGTGGGCATGGGTTAGAAGTGGTCACCATTTATCGGTCCTGTTTGGGTTATGTGTGGGATAAGTGGGCATAGGTTAGAGCTGGTCAACCATGTCTGGGTCCTGTATGGGTTATGGATGAGCTAAGCGGGCATGGGTTTGAAAATTTGTTCTGGAGCCTTTTTGATATTTAATGCATGCTATGCTAATAGTAACCACCCGAAGACTATTCTCAGTAGAACTATTCAATGGATGCCAAAACGATAGAGACATGGCCATGGAGCCTATGCTGCGAGATTGTGAAAGGACTAAAATAAGTGTAGGATTTTTGAGGACCAGAAGTCAGCTTTTATTAGGTTTGACATTGATTTAACTTATGGAACAATGCAAATTATGGTCGGGTTGTTGTTGGACTTTTTCCGCTTTTGACTAAGGGACGGGTGTTTTTATTTTCTGGGACTCTTTAGAACAAGCGGCACGGTGGCGGACTGGTTAGCAAGTCCGCATCACAGTACAGAAGTGCAAGGTTCTCCCTGTGCCTGCTAGGGTTTTCGCCGGTTTCCTCCCACTTTCCAAAAACATTCATGATAGGTTGATTGGTCACTGGTCCAAGGTCTGAGTGTGAGAGCGGATGGTTGCTTGTCTCTGTGTGCCCTGCGATTGACTGGCAACCAGTTCAGGGTGTACCCTGTCGACTGCCCGAAGACAGCTGGGATAGGCTCCAGCACTCCCGGGGACCCTTGTGAGGACAAGAAGCAGTACAGAGGATTGATTGATTTATTAAAATTAAAATTAAATTCATGTATTTATCTATGCTAAATTTAACAAGGCTGGACGTTATATTTTGTGAATTTACATGTACCCCCAACTGTGACTTAATAACCCTTAAGGGACAAGATAACATTTTATAATATTCCAGACAGCTAAGATTGTCATCTATGAACTATTTGACAAGGCAGGTCCAGCATCGTCAGCCACATCCAACAGTCAACACAGTTACTTTTTTTTTAATAAACAAAATCAACATTATTAATTAATGTTATTTTATTAATTCTGTATGCTGTGAAAGATCTTTATTCAAAGTATATTTGAAGTTATTTCTACCTTATTGCTTGATTTTTGTAGATTCAAGTTGGAGTTGTCAAAATTACAGATTCTTTTGAAGGCAGCATATTCAAACTGTGAGAAAAGGAGCGAATGCAAGCTACGCGGTCTTTGAGGTGCGGCAGAAGAGCTGAAAGCACGGTGAGTCCCGAACGATAATTGAATTAATTAATTAATCTTGGGTAAATGTCTGGCTCTCATTTTTTAGACTTACTTTACAATGTGTTTTGTAATTTTTCAAGGTTGCCTGTGTTGGAAAACTGCTTGGTGCGTTAGCTAAAACACAGTATGCTAAAATGATAAGTGACGAGAACACAGAGGGTATATCAACAACGTACGTACTCGAATTATTTTGGGGAAAACTTAAGTACATTATAATCACCCTTTTAATAATACTGATAAGCGTTGTGTGTTTTATTTATTTTTATGAGGACCTTTACAACGAGCTACATATTGTTAGCATTGGGCCTACGACGCTAAACACAGTGTCCCTCGATCTCTCTCCAAAATTCTCCAAAAGACTTAAGCTTTCACTCAAATTAATACAATCTACTCCACTAGCTCATTTAAGGCTTTTTTGTGATGTGTTTGATTTGGGTAAGTAAAGCAAAACATATTAACTGTTGAATGTTGCCTGTTATTTAAATAATAGAAATTCAAGATGAAAGTTGAACAGATATTGAAATGCTAGATTGGCTCATTCAGAATCATGCCACAATGTGCTTTGTATGTTTTGTGTGTGGGTTTATCAAGCTCTAATTCAATGCAGTGTCCAAAACGAGCGCGCATAATTGTTGGATGAATGTTGGTTAATAGAGTCAGATAATAGTTAAAATTCCAACAGTTGAACAGATGTTGAAATGCTAGATTGGCTCATTCAGAATCATGCCACAATGTGCTTTGTATGTTTTGTGTGTAGGCTTATCAAGCTCTAATTCAATGCAGTGTTGAGCTGCATTTGAGAGGAACTACGTAAGTAACTAATGTGGAAAAATTGTGACTTCTTTGTGTACTTTTATTTTGAATATTCAAATTTTGTGGGTAAAGGTTAGAGAAAATAAGTTTAAAATGAGAGCTGTACAGGTATTTAAGTTTTTGGTTTGTAAAATACCCGAATGTGGGTTTCAGCAGGTGAGGCAATGATTGGACAGAGCAAAAGCTATGCTCCAAAATAGAAGTGATTACACCTTCACTAGACTAACCTGCAGCTAATTACATAATTATAAAATTAACACTTTAACCTGGCTTCCCCATCACAGATGTATTCTTTTAAATGCAAAGCTTTTTGTTCTAGCTTTTGTTGTTAAATGACATTCATGCCCAAGTGTCTATGCATCCATTGCAGGGATGTTTTCTCAAGTGACGAGTCTGAAGCCTGTGATGACGAAGTACCATCTACACCTCCCCATGGATTGTCACAGAGAAAAAGCTTCCTAACCAAGAGAGGCGCTGCAGAAGGTCCTTGAGTACGTCCAACGTGTTGAGTCTGTGAGTCTACTGCAGGATCTAATGCAGGTATGAAAATGATGAAATTTTAATGTATTATCTTCAAAATTATAAATAATTATTTAATTTCTTGAAATATAAAATTAGGTACCCTAAACCCAAGTAGGAACCCCAGTCCCAGTACATTCCTGATTCTGGAGCTACAGAGATCAAACCATCCTACTGTATCACTAAATAGCCCCACCTCTAAAACCCTGATTCGGAAGGCCGAGTTGAAAGACTTCAGAGTTCAAGATGGTCAACTGCAACTATGATAAGCCGAATGTGTTCACCCCAAGTCGGAAACTGAGAAAAAGACTCAATTTTCACATGATTTCAGTCCCTTCTATATTTAAAAGAATGTATTGGGGCTCTAAAAATGTGAAATATTTTTACAAGTATTTCTTTTACTACTCATAGGCAGTTTCATAATAATAGTACAATTTGGCATCGTGTATTGTTTTTTGGTTCCATTCAAAATGCACAAGACGTATAGACATATTTTGTTTGTGGATCGCTGCAGCATCACACGAGTGCACAGAGACAAACGTGGCAGCAACTTAAAACAATTAAAATATCGAATCGAAATCGAGAACTGAAAATCAAAAATCGAATCGGGGCTTGAGTGAATCGTTACCTCCCTAATCATAATCATTTTGGTAGAATGTTGGGCTCTTGCCCTTTGAGTGTATATGGCGTTACCGAAGCTGTTCACTTAATCGACAATTCCTTTCCTGTGACGTTTATCATACCCAGTTTAACTGCCAAAATATTTTTAAGTGTGTGATGATTATCTGGATCGAGTGACACCCATGTTATAATGGTTGCAGGTATTGGTGGATTGGACGATAGTGTCAGAACAATGATGGCGTTCATCATGACAAATCCTCTGTCTCTGAAGTACAATCTCTTTGGACATCGTAGCAAGAACAAGCGCCGAGACCTGCCTTTTTCGGATGTTCTATACGGTAATATATTTTTTTTTTTTTTTTTTTTTTAAGGGATTGTGGTGTGAAGACATTTCAGCATGTCCCATAAGGTTTCACAATCATTAAATAGCTTTACTAAGTTGGCTTCTTGTCTTTTTTGTTTTAGGAGCACTGAAAAGGAATGGAGCCACAAAGGACATCAACGAGAAGGACACAGGCAACCCTGTCCAAGTGGTTCATGGGAGCTTGTGATCAAGGTGGGAATAGGGCAGTTCGAGCTCGGAGATCTCAAGGCAACTGTCAGGTTTAAAACGTCCTGACGCCATTTTTAGACTGAAGGTGGCATAAATCCAGACCAAACCAGTTAGAGTTTTGTTTTTGACCATTCGCGAATGGGAGAGGAAGTCAGGAGGTGAAGCAGGCGTCTTGCCAGTTCAATCTCGCGCACTCTCTCTCACTCTCTACCACCCGTTCGGTCTTTTATCAGCAACCTAAGCAGACAATGGAGGTCTGTCTGAAATTCTAGCAGGCAGGCAGGAAGCAATCAACCACAGTAGTCAGTCAGGAATTCGAAACTAAAGTGTGTGCGTGTGTTCCAGTTGTGCGCGTGTGTGCTAAAGCAATAATGTGAGTGTCTGTGTGTGTGTGCGCAATTATAACTGATACAAATAGTGTATAAAAACATGATTAGAAATACACAAACTATTTACATATCCTCATCCCATCTCACATTCCCCCGTTTGTGGGTTTAAATCATGTCCTTACGGCTTTAAGACAGATCATCATAATGAAATCATACAACAGTGTGGTCATCCGTGGAGGGGCGAAAACCCTCAGTAGGGACAAAATTCCCCTCCTCCCTTCCGGCGTGGAACGAGATTCTCATGGTATGTTGGTCACTTGGGAATAAAACATAAAAAAACTTCAATATACCTAGTGAAAAATAACAAAACTGTCTCCACGCAGAGCTTGTCTCCACGCAGAGCTTGTCTCTGCGGCGACTTGATGGAGGCCCTTGCCTCGTTGTAGGAGGGGACAGCCGTCTTTACCTCCCGGATCTTCGTGTGTGGTGTATGTGTGTGCATGTGTGGGGGCAGGGGCAAAAGGGTCCATGTGTTATTTAGGTTTCAGTGTCCAGTTCGAGTTTGTCATTGTCCAGTTCGAATTCGTCATTCTCAACATCAATCAGGTTGTAATGGTACATTTGGGCAACAAACATGCAGTTAATAATCATCTTTGTCATAAGAATAATGCAACATGAACAGACTACACATAACAAAAATGAAAACCATAATTATCCCGATATATTGTCTTTCAAATTCTTCGTAGTGGTCATAACATCAATAATTGTTTCATTTTATTAAAAATGTAAATGCAGTAATGTTCTCCAATCAAGGCTAAAATTCTTTATGTACGTCATTAATTTCCAAACAATATCTAATCTTTTTGTTCTGTGGCTTCAACATTCGTATCTGTGGCTGGTTGTGCGGTTCCGATGTGCGTGTGGTCCGATATTGTGACTCAGGTGGGCTCCTGTTCGAGGGATTCGCGTTGCTCGGCCTTTAGCTGGAAACCGGAGAAGCTTGTACTGCAACTGGTGGATCCAGCTGCCACGCCCCGCGACCTTTGCTGCCGTCGGGGTCACTGCAATCATCTGGCGAGGGCCATCTCAGCATTCACTTGTCCCAACGAAGTCGTTTCAGCACCTTGAAGAAGAGTTGGTCTCCCACACGGACGTGATTTCTCTGTGGATCAGAACACACTGGCCAGTAATTGCGTCTTTTTTTTTTTTTTTTTTTTTTTTTGGGCAAAACATGTTTCCCATGTGGACTGGGACTGATGTGCCAGTCGCTGGTGGTTCTGATGAACCTGAGAGTCGATAGGGGATAGTGTCCTAACTTCGGCTGGCACTATCCTCATTGCTGTGATTGAAACACAGTCTGGTCATTGTCTCCTTTTTTTCCCTCATATTCTTGATAAGTCTGCCCTTAACAGTCCCATTAGTGCGTTCCACAAGTCCTGCAGACTGTATGCACAATGACGCTTTGAGTCAATTTTGCAACAACTGTCCCACTTGTTACAACATCATTCACAAAATGCATAATTTTCACTTCAAATCACTTCTTGAAATTCCAAATGTCAGGATAATTTGTGTTAGGTTGAAGATGTATTTTATCCCATATTTTACTCTATTAGTATTGCAAAAGAATTGTTCCACAGCGTGACCCATGTTTGACCATATGGATGAGAAGACTTCACAGAGAAGCGGATGCCTGAAGACTGGATCAACGTCTGCAACATCAAAGGAGGTGTGCTGAGACACACCTCTGAAACAAAAGGACTGAGACTTTAGTACCAGAGCACTAAAAGGGCATATCTGCCTTTTCAATCAGTGGATGACTGCCATTGATGTCTGTCTTTCCTCTTGTGTCTGAGATGTTTACATGTTCCTGCTGGTGCTCCCCCCTTCATCTCTTAGTGCAAATACATTGTATTGTTAGGGACTTCCCTAATAAAATAGAGGGCTCGGCGGAGTGTGCTCCAGAACGAATTTGGAGATGTAACTGAGCACACCTCTGTTCGTTCTCCTCGCGAGTAAAAGATCAACTCTTGTCTTCCTTCCATTCATTTAGCCTATGTTCAGTGAATGCTTAGGTGATTGAACCTGACAATTTGATTACACAACACTTTTTCCAACTGTTTTAGCATCAACATATGTTGTCGGAAACAACTTAATCCATTTTGAAAACATATGAATTACAACCAAACAATATTGCATCTCAAACAAATAACACTGTCTAAAAAAAAGTTTTTTGTTGAAAAGTCTGTATGTGGGAACAATTTCATATCATACTACCCCTCTCTTGACTCATGGTTATGCTCGTGTGTCACTCTTATTACTTTTCCAATCAATGAATTAGGCAGCCAGGATTTGCCATCTGCCAATTTGCTGATCCTGTCCTCAGCAATGTTTGCACCTTTGTTCTCCCAATTTGTGCGTTCAATTACTGGTACCTTTTTCCCTGGCGTGGGATCAAATTGTCAAGTTGATTTTCTGCGTGTGTGTGCGTGTGGGGGTGTGTTCATTTTCCCTTTTAGCTGCGCTGTGTCGATATAAAGGCGAGGCAGTTTCCAATTGTAATTGTGTCATTTTCTGTTAAGTGAATTTTGCGTTCACAAATAACTATTTTAGACGTGCTTTATGCACAACTTTTCTTTTCCTGTTGTGGTTTTTAAAGCCCAATGTCGACAGAACGCATGAACATTTATCTTGACTGTCAGTCCACATTGTAACCATACAACTCATACAAGATGGGAAACCCCAAATTTTAATTAGCTCACACCCGCCTACGCTCTTCCTGCTTATCCTAACAATCTCTTATCCGTTGGTATCACAATGTTAGTACTCCCATCGCATAAAAGTCAGTTTGATTTCAGGCTGCGACCTTGGTTCTCAAACACTTTTACTTCTTATCAGTCTGGAATGCGCACCTGGTCTGTGTTACAAGTCTGAGTTCCTCCAGTCGGGAGGAAGGTCAAGTCGCGGTTTGGTGATAATTTGGACGGCTCCACAGTCGTGTGGCGCCTCCTAGATGATGCGGGGAAAAAATGACGCTGGGCTGAAATGCACCGCAACTTATCAGTATAATGTGTCCCTGTGACAATTAGGCCGGCGTGCAATGTGAATGTGGTGGGAAAAGAATGTAATTTTTTGATTCCTTAAAGCAGCAGTGAAAGCTCTTAATCACACTCTAAGTGGTTCTCTGCCACGAAATCCAAATTGTTGTGACTAAATATGCAAATGAATTCATTTTGCCCTGGTTCCTGCAGTAACCCAGGCTAATGAAGTCATTTTTTGCAGTCACTGTTTTGCTCAAATGGCTTATAATAATTTGGTAGTGCGTTAAGATGCTTTGTCGATACAATCTTGTAGTGTATCTTCACAAGTTCCAACATACACAACCCATTCCATGGCCATGACGATACTGTTTTAAAGATTACCAAGGCTTGTTGGACCTTTCTCTGCCACATAAATTACAGCCCTGAGAGGCACTGGGCCTCAACTTTATCTATGAAGGGTCAGGGATTTAATGGGGGTCACCGAGGCGTCCCAAGGAAAGTTTTTACAGAAAAGTGGTCTGGCAATATCTTTTCTCTTTCTTATCACTGACAATGCGCCCCTTTAAAGTTTTGACGTTTGTTTGAATTCGCCCGTGCTTATTAATTCTATTGAAGTCCAATTTTGTCAGTGTATCACGGCCTAATGAGTAAAACGCATGTTGATGTAGAACTCCTTCTACACACACTTTTATGTTTGACTTTTTACGTCACGTGATCCTCCATTGCTACCACAACTCGTCCTGAAAAGTTAATGTTTTGTAACAAGACTTACTGCTTCCTCCTTTCTTTCTTTTCTTTTTCCTTCCTTCTGCCCAACACGTTCATGCTTTCTGTGCATAATTTAGAATTTTCTTTTCCATTTTACAAGTTGGCCAATTTAAATTAGGTTGTTTTATTTGAAAAGCCTGTAATTCTCTTTTTTTTCCCCTTTTCACCTAATCACAAATTTCTTATCACAAAAATGAACATGTTAATTCTATTTTATTTCCTATTTTTCCAATCTTGTGACTCATTTCACTTCAACCAGTTCTACCTTAAAGTGGACAAGTACACATCAATGTTTTTTGTAGTTTCTATTTTCTTCTCTGCTTTAATGAAAATTATAGCCCTTCTAGCCAAATTTTTCCTGTGTCATTTCTATCTCTGCATTTCATTCCATTTCTGGCCTACCTTAATACTAAAACAAAAATGCTCTTTCAAAAATTAAAACTATCTAAAACTAGTGATGGCAAAATGAAGCCCCATAAAGCAGCCAAGCCCTGCAGGGAAATACTTCACACACGAATGGGCTTCGAGATGCTTCATTTTTCTTGACTACGCCATCCCAAAAATGTATAACATGCTTGGTGCATGCAATAAAATGGTGAGCTGTAAATCATGCTCTGCCCACCAAACAATATGTATTTGAAGAGTGATTTTAATTGTTCTGTTTTACTTTGTCTTCTAACTTCTCCAATATTCAGACAGCTCCGCCGAGACCAACGTTTCACCCCCACACTGATATAAAATGGACCCAACCGTTTGGGTCTCTTTCCAAATTTGGTACCAAAGCCTCCCCCACAGTGCGGCAGCTATCTTGAATTGGCCCGTTCCCAGAAAGTTTTACTTCATTCAGTGTCATTCAGTATTATTCAAAATCTTTCAGTGTCATTCCAAATCATTCAATGTCATTCACAATCTTTCCACATCCTTCCACCTTCCATCGTTCAGTGTCATTCCACATTCTCTTTCATATATAACATAACATAACAATAACATAATCCTGGGTCAGCAGACACCTAATTAATGTGTTAATACATGATACATTTTTCTATAAGCAACCCTTATGATTGTAACGTATTTTTAATTCTTTCTAGGCGGGAACTGTCCGAACAAAAAATTCATGCAATTTGTAATTAGACACTTTGTCATACAAAAAGTCACTCAGGGCAAGAGAAAAAAAATTGTCACTTGCCCAAGTTGGGCAAGTAATTTGGCCACTCGGGCAAGGCAAATTTTAGTGGCACTTGCCCTATGGGCAAGCAGTTTTTAAAGTTAACTTCGAACCCTGTGATGGTGTCTTGTGACCTGTCTTTATCAGCTGATGTTCCATGAAGGCGTGCCTTACCTGTCACAAGAATGAAGGCAAGTCACGCCCCCCGCTGTCCATTCACTCCGCCAAGACGCTGCTCCAGGTGGTAGAGAGGATGAAGGCTCCCTTGTCTCTGTTCATGGTTTTTATGCCTCGCTTGCAGATCTCAATGGCCTCTCTGATCCAGCGCTGTAGTTTGTTCTCTTCTGTGCGGATGACCCTGCCCTTCTCCCGGTCCATGATGTGGTTTTCCCTTTTGCAGTGGTCAGTGATTGCTGATTTGTAATGTTCATGTTGTGCTTGTTCTTTTACTGCTCTGATTTTTTAATTTTTTTGACAGGTAAGTCACACCCTCATGGAACATCAGCTGATAAAGACTGGTCTCAAGACACCATCATGCGACACTCTGAAGAAGGCGAAAGACTCGCCGAAACATGTCAGGTAAAAAATTAACCTAAAACATAAATGTCTGCTTTTAATGAATCAGTCAAATATCAATAATAAGAAGACAAAATGAACCTAATACAAATAAATGAATGCTTAATAACTCCCCTGCACATGCTCCTAAAAATCCAAACCTTCACCTGTAAATAAAACGTCCCGACCTGAAGACATCTTAATGTTATTATTTTGTTTTACACACAGCGCCGCCAAGTGGAATCAAAAATTTGTTTTTATTTTAATTTTCACGTACTGCACGGTGCCCTTCTGACGAATCCGACTGAAAATTAGTCAGAAAAGACTCAAGACAATGATCTTACTCTCTGCCGAATTTTGTGACGTTTTGGCAAAAGGCGTGGCTATTACGGTGCTGAAAAGTCCGATTGTACTTTGTGACAACAAAAGCTCCGGCAACATGACTCAGATGATCCTATCTTCTCGAAGTTGTACACATTTGAGGATACTTCAGCCCTGAAGACTTCTACCAACTTATTTTTCATCGTAGTAGTAGCGCCACCAACTGGTAAAAGCTAATACAAGTTATTTTCTTGGATGTTTTTCTCCGTGCAACTCAACAAGGTCGCCCTCATATATGCTCGGATTACTGTTTCGGCCATGAGGATGTCACAATACGAAATTCGTCCTTTTTCGTGAAAGGTTGTGGGAGTGGCATTGCACTGTTCGGCAATAAAACAACGCTGATTATGAGGTTGTAAATATGAACGACAACTCGTGAAACTTTACACACACATCAGGCCGAGCAAATTTATAAATATATATATATATATATATATATATATATATATATATATATATATATATATATATATATATATATATATATATATATATACGGGGAGAGAGAGAGTGAAATTCATGTTACAACAAAAAAAAACAAATTATTATTAAAACATATTATTTTTTAATTCCCCAGCCATTCTTTTTGTATTTATTTAATTACTCCGACTTTTACCTAATGGTACGCCGTCCGGTGTGCCCTGTGAAATGAAAGGTGGCATTCTTTATTTATTTATTCATTTATTCATTCATAACTGACAGCCTCGCGCTCCGCTCGTGCCCGGGCGGAAGAGGTGCTCCAATTCGGCTTAACTGTGACACACGCCCGCCCTCCTCCCCCGGAACTTCCATTCGGTTAAACTTAGGGGCCGCTTGGCACCGCCCATGCCCGGGGAAGGTGCTCCTCTTCGGCTTACTGTGACGCGAGCATGCCCTCCTCCTCCGGAGCTTCCATTCGGTTAAACTTAGGGGCCGCTTGAAACCGCCCGTGCCCGGGGAAGGTGCTCCTCTTCGGCTTACTGTGACGCGAGCATCCCCTCCTCCTCCGGAGCTTCCATTCGGTTAAACTTAGGGGCCGCTTGGAACCGCCCGTGCCCGTGGAAGGTGCTCCTCTTCGGCTTACTGTGACGCGAGCATGCCCTCCTCCTCCGGAGCTTCCATTCGGTTAAACTTAGGGGCCGCTTGGCACCGCCCGTGCCCGGGGAAGGTGTTCCTCTACGGCTTAACTGCCACGCACGCCGGCCGGAGCTCTGGTACGGTTCAAACCGCGCGAAACGTCGCCACCGATCGTGTCCGGGGGAACGTGCTCTTCTTCGTCCACTCTCCTCTTCGCCCACGCTCTTCTTCGGCGCACGCCGGCCGTCTAACTGCTCCAGCGCCCCGTCGTGCCGCTCGGCGAAACTACAATGCCCCCGAATATTTTTTAGACCCGCGAAGCACTGAACCCGCGAAAGGTGAACCGCGAAGTAGCGAGGGTTCACTGTATGTATAAGACCAAGACCTACAAAAAAGTCTCTTGGAGCAATGAGCTAGGTTTTACAGGAAGTCGGCCATTTTTAATTTACTTAAAAGGGGGCGGGTCACCACAATGGACTTTGTGTAGAAATTATTATTGGGGCCCGAGCAGCGACGGCGGCGAGGTCCCTATTGTTTTTGAAGAAATTATTATTAGGGCCCGAGCAGCGACCGCTACGAGGTCCCCATTGTTTTTGTGGAAATTATTATTATTTTTATTATTATTATTAGGGCCCGAGCAGTGACCGCTGCGAGGTCCCTATTGTTTTTCTAGAAATTGTTATTAGGGCCCGAGCTGCGACGGCTGCGAGGTCCCTATTGTTTTTGTAGAAAATATTATTACTTTTATTATTAATAATATTATTATTATTATTATTAGGGCCTGAGCAGCGACCGCTGCGAAGTCCCTATTGTTTTTGTAGAAATTATTATTATTATTATTTTTCCGATTGTTCGATCGCATTTTTGACCCCCGAAACATGCACAAAAACTCACCAAACTTGGCAGTCTCATCGGGCATGGCGAAAAATTTGATATTTTAACGTCTAATATGAACAGGAAGTGAGTTATGAATTTTTGAAAGTCCGACTTTTGCCCTTTTTTGCATGTTTACAGGGGTCATTCTTTTGCACCCTGATCCTAAAGGCTTCATCTGATTGCCTTAAAATTCTGTCTGTAGCATCTGAAGACCTGGGACAAACACTGGGGCTAAAATTTTTTGTTTCCGAAATACTATATGACAGGGGCGGGGCTTCAAAGTTTTCACTTAAGATTTCCTTCGCCGCAATGGACAAAATGCTTAATAACTCTCCTGCACATGCTGCTAAAAATCCAAAACTTCACATGTACATAAAGAGTCTGTACCTGAAGACATCTATATGTTTATATTCAGTTATACACCTTGCGCCAATCAATATCATTTTTTACATTTTGACGTACTGCACGGTGCCCTTTTAACGAATCTGATTGAAAATTGTCTAGAAAAGACTCAAGACATTGATCTTACTCTATCCCTATTTTTGTGACTTTCCTTCGAAGGGCGTGGCTATTATGGTGCCGCAGAGTCTGATTATTCTCCGTGGCAACAAAAGTTCCTGCAAAATGATTCAGATGATCCATCTTCTCGAAATTTTTCACATTTGAGGATATTCAGGCCCTGAAGACGGCTGCCAACTTATTTTTGATCGCAGTGGTAGCGCCACCAACTGGTTAAAACAAATACAAATTATTTTCGTTGATGTTTTTCTCCGGGCAGGTTAACAAAATCTACCTTATATTTGCTCGGATGAGTGTTTAGGCCTTGAGCATGTCACAATACAAAAGTCTTTCGCCTTCTTCAGAGTGTCACATGATGGTGTCTTGTGACCCGTCTTTATCAGCTGATGTTCCATGAGGGCGTGACTTACCTGTCACAAGAATGAAGGCAAGTCACGCCCCCCGCTGTCCGTTCACTCCGCCAAGATGCTGGTCCAGGTGGTAGAGAGGATGAAGGCTCCCTTGTCTCTGTTCATGGTTTTTATGCCTCGCTTGCAGATCTCAATGGCCTCTCTGATCCAGCGCTGTTGTTTGTTCTCTTCTGTGCGGATGACCCTGCCCTTCTCCCGGTCCATGATGTGGTTTTCCCTTTTGCAGTGGTCAGTGATTGCTGATTTGTAATGTTCATGTTGTGCTTGTTCTTTTACTGCTCTGATTTTTTTCATTTTTTTGACAGGTAAGCCACACCCTCATGGAACATCAGCTCAAGACACCATCATGCGACACTCTGAAGAAGGCGAAAGACTCGCCGAAACATGTCAGGTAAAAAATTATCCTAAAACATAATTGTCTGCTTTTAATGAATCAGTCAAATATCAATAATAAGAAGACAAAATGAACCTAATACAAATAAATGAATGCTTAATAACTCCCCTGCACATGCTCCTAAAAATCCAAACCTTCACCTGTAAATAAAACGTCCCGACCTGAAGACATCTTAATGTTATTATTTTGTTATACACACAGTGCCGCCAAGTGGAATCAAAAAATTTTTTTTATTTTAATTTTCACGCACTGCACGGTGCCCTTTTGACGAATCCGACTGAAAATTAGTCAGAAAAGACTCTAGACAATGATCTTACTCTCTGCCGAATTTTGTGACGTTTTGGCAAAAGGCGTGGCTATTACGGTGCTGAAAAGTCCGATTGTACTCTGTGGCAACAAAAGCTCCAGCAACATGAGTCAGATGATCCTATCTTCTCGAAGTTGCACACATTTGAGGATACTTAAGCCCTGAAGACATCTACCAACTTATTTTTCATCGTAGTAGTAGCGCCACCAACTGCTAATAGCTAATACAAGTTATTTTCTTGGATGTTTTTCTCCGTGCAACTCAACAAGGTCGCCCTCATATATGCTCGGATGACTGTTTCGGGCCATGAGGACGTCATAATACGAAATTTGTCCTTTTTCATGAAAAGTTGTGGGAGTGGCATTGCACTGTTCGGCAATAAAACAACGCTGATTATGAGGTTCTAAATATGAACAACAACTCGTGAAACTTTACACACACATCAGGCCGAGCAAATTTATCAATATTTTATACGTTAGTTGTGCAGCTTTTTTGAAATGGCTCACCATGGCCCTCGAGAAATGTTCAAAAAAGCAGCCCTGGTTGAGTGTTTCACCTCGCTTTTTGTAAATTTTATGGAGTACAGTGAACCCTCGGTTATCGCGGTTAATGGGGACCGAGACCATCCGCGAAAACTGAAAATCCGCGAAGTAGCGGCGCACCTTCAAAAATGCTTTAAAAAAATATACAATATATATAATAAATATATAAATATATATATATATATATATATATATATATATATATATATATATATATATACGGGGGGAGAGAGAGAGAGAGAGAGTGAAATTCATGTTATAACAAAAAAAACAAATTATTATTAAAACTTATTATTTTTTTATTCCCCAACCATTCTTTTTGTATTTATTTAATTACTCCGACTTTTACCTGCTGGTACGCCGTCCGGTGTGCCCTGTGAAATGAAAGGTGGCATTCTTTATTTATTTATTACATTTATTCATTCATAACTGACAGCCTCGCGCTCCGCTCGTGCCCGGGCAGAAGAGGTGCTCCAATTCGGCTTAACTGTGACACACGCCCGCCCTCCTCCCCCGGAGCTTCCATTCGGTTAAACTTAGGGGCCGCTTGGCACCGCCCGTGCCCGGGGAAGGTGCTCCTCTTCGGCTTACTGTGACGCGAGCATGCCCTCCTCCTCCGGAGCTTCCATTCGGTTAAACTTAGGGGCCGCCTGGAACCGCCCGTGCCCGGGGAAGGTGCTCCTCTTCGACTTACTGTGACGCGAGCATGCCCTCCTCCTCCGGAGCTTCCATTCGGTTAAACTCAGGGGCCGCTTGGAACCGCCCGTGCCCGGGGAAGGTGCTCCTCTACGGCTTAACTGCCACGCACGCCGGCCGGAGCTCTGGTACGGTCCGAACCGCGCGAAACGTCGCCACCGATCGTGTCCGGGGGAACGTGCTCTTCTTCGTCCACTCTCCTCTTCGCCCACGCTCTTCTTCGGCGCCCGCCGGCCGTCTAACCGCTCCAGCGCCCCGTCGTGCCGCTCGGCGAAACTACAATGCCCCCGAATATTTTTTAGACCCGCGAAGCACTGAACCCGCGAAAGGTGAACCTCGAAGTAGCGAGGGTTCACTGTATGTATAAGACCAAGACCTACAAAAAAGTCTCTTGGAGCAATGAGCTAGGTTTTACAGGAAGTCGGCCATTTTGAATTTACTTAAAAGGGGGCGGGTCTCCACAATGGACTTTGTGTAGAAATTATTATTGGGGCCCGAGCAGCGACCGCGGCGAGGTCCCTATTGTTTTTGTAGAAATTATTATTACTTTTATTATTATTATTATTATTATTATTATTAGGGCCTGAGCAGCGACCGCTGCGAAGTCCCTATTGTTTTTGTAGAAATTATTATTATTATTATTTTTCCGATTGTTCGATCGCATTTTTGACCCCCGAAACATGCACAAAAACTCACCAAACTTGGCAGTCTCATCGGGCATGGCGAAAAATTTGATATTTTTTAACGTCTAATATGAACAGGAAGTGAGTTATGAATTTTTGAAAGTCCGACTTTTGCCCTTTTTTGCATGTTTACAGGGGTCATTCTTTTGCACCTTGATCCTAAAGGCTTCATCTGATTGCCTTAAAGTTCTGTCTGGAGCATCTGAAGACCTGGCACAAACACTGGGGCTAAAATTTTTTGTTTCCGAAATACTATATGACGGGGGCGGGGCATCAAAGTTTTCACTTAAGATTTCCTTCGCCGCAATGGACAAAATGCTTAATAACTCTCCTGCACATGCTGCTAAAAATCCAAAACTTCTTATTCCATTCTTATTTATTCATCTAATTTATATATTTGTCTGTATTACAGTTGTATTGCACTGGAGAGGGGAGCCCTCTAATCTCGTTGCACACTTGTGTACAATGACAATAAAGGGATTTCTATTTCTATTCTATTCATGTACATAAAGAGTCTGTACCTGAAGACATCTATATGTTTATATTCAGTTATACACCTTGCGCCAATCAATATCATTTTTTACATTTTGACGTACTGCACGGTGCCCTTTTAACGAATCTGATTGAAAATTGGCTAGAAAAGACTCAAGACATTGATCTTACTCTATCCCTATTTTTGTGACTTTCCTTCGAAGGGCGTGGCTATTACGGTGCCGCAGAGTCTGATTATTCTCCGTGGCAACAAAAGTTCCTGCAAAATGATTCAGATGATCCATCTTCTCGAAATTTTTCACATTTGAGGATATTCAGGCCCTGAAGACGGCTGCCAACTTATTTTTGATCGCAGTGGTAGCGCCACCAACTGGTTAAAACAAATACAAATTATTTTCGTTGATTTTTTTCTCCGGGCAGGTTAACAAAATCTACCTTACATTTGCTCGGATGAGTGTTTAGGCCTTGAGGATGTCACAATACGAAAGTCTTTTGCCTTCTTCAGAGTGTCACATGATGGTGTCTTGTGGCCCGTCTTTATCAGCTGATGTTCCATGAGGGCGTGACTTACCTGTCACAAGAACGAAGGCAAGTCACGCCCCCGCTGTCCGTTCACTCCGCCAAAATGCTGCTCCAGGTGGTAGAGAGGATGAAGGCTCCCTTGTCTCTGTTCATGGTTTTTATGCCTCGCTTGCAGATCTCAATGGCCTCTCTGATCCAGCGCTGTTGTTTGTTCTCTTCGGTGCGGATGACCCTGCCCTTCTCCCGGTCCATGATGTGGTTTTCCCTTTTGCAGTGGTCAGTGATTGCTGATTTGTAATGTTCATGTTGTGCTTGTTCTTTTACTGCTCTGATTTTTCATTTTTTTGACAGGTAAGTCACACCCTCATGGAACATCAGCTGATAAAGACGGGTCTCAAGACACCATCATGCGACACTCTGAAGAAGGCGAAAGACTCGCCGAAACATGTCAGGTAAAAAATTAACCTAAAACATAATTGTCTGCTTTTAATGAATCAGTCAAATATCAATAATAAGAAGACAAAATGAACCTAATACAAATAAATGAATGCTTAATAACTCCCCTGCACATGCTCCTAAAAATCCAAACCTTCACCTGTAAATAAAACGTCCCGACCTGAAGACATCTTAATGCTATTATTTTGTTATACACACAGTGCCGCCAAGTGGAATCAAAAATTTGTTTTTATTTTAATTTTCACGTACTGCACGGTGCCCTTTTGACGAATCCGACTGAAAATTAGTCAGAAAAGACTCAAGACAATGATCTTACTCTCTGCCGAATTTTGTGACGTTTTGGCAAAAGGCGTGGCTATTAAGGTGCTGAAAAGTCCGATTGTACTTTGTGGCAACAAAAGCTCCGGCAACATGACTCAGATGATCCTATCTTCTCGAAGTTGTACACATTTGAGGATACTTCAGCCCTGAAGACATCTACCAACTTATTTTACATCGTAGTAGTAGCGCCACCAACTGGTAAAAGCTAATACAAGTTATTTTCTTGGATGTTTTTCTCCGTGCAACTCAACAAGGTCGCCCTCATATATGCTCGGATGACTGTTTCGGCCATGAGGATGTCACAATACGAAATTCGTGATTTTTCGTGAAAAGTTGTGGGAGTGGCATTGCACTGTTCGGCAATAAAACAAAGCTGATTATGAGGTTCTAAATATGAACGACAACTCGTAAAACTTTACACACACATCAGGCCGAGCAAATTTATCAATATTTTATAAGTTAGTTGTGCAGCTTTTTTGAAATGGCTCGCCATGGCCCTCGAGAAATGTTAAAAAAAAGCAGCTCTGGTTGAGTGTTTCACCTCGCTTTTTGTAAATTTTATGGAGTACAGTGAACCCTCGGTTATCGCGGTTAATGGGGACCGAGACCACCCGCGAAAACTGAAAATCCGCGAAGTAGCGGCGCACCTTCAAAAATGCTTAAAAAAAATATACAATATATATAATAAATATATAAATATATATATATATATATATATATATATATATAAATATATATACGGGGAGAGAGAGAGTGAAATTCATGTTATAACAAAAAAACCAAATTATTATTAAAACGTATTATTTTTTTATTCCCCAGCCATTCTTTTTGTATTTATTTAATTACTCCGACTTTTACCTGCTGGTACGCCGTCCGGTGTGCCCTGTGAAATGAAAGGTGGCATTCTTTATTTATTTATTCATTTATTCATTCATAACTGACAGCCTCGCGCTCCGCTCGTGCCCGGGCAGAAGAGGTGCTCCAATTTGGCTTAACTGTGACACACGCCCGTCCTCCTCCCCCGGAGCTTCCATTCGGTTAAACTTAGGGGCCGCTTGGCACCGCCCGTGCCCGGGGAAGGTGCTCCTCTTCGGCTTACTGTGACGCGAGCATGCCCTCCTCCTCCGGAGCTTCCATTCGGTTAAACTTAGGGGCCGCTTGGAACCGCCCGTGCCCGGGGAAGGTGCTCCTCTTCGGCTTACTGTGACGCGAGCATGCCCTCCTCCTCCGGAGCTTCCATTCGGTTAAACTTAGGGGCCGCTTGGAACCGCCCGTGCCCGGGGAAGGTGCTCCTCTTCGGCTTACTGTGACGCGAGCATGCCCTCCTCCTCCGGAGCTTCCATTCGGTTAAACTTAGGGGCCGCTTGGCACCGCCCGTGCCCGGGGAAGGTGCTCCTCTACGGCTTAACTGCCACGCACGCTGGCCGGAGCTCTGGTACGGTCCGAACCGCGCGAAACGTCGCCACCGATCGTGTCCGGGGGAACGTGCTCTTCTTCGTCCACTCTCCTCTTCGCCCACGCTCTTCTTCGGCGCACGCCGGCCGTCTAACCGCTCCAGCGCCCCGTCGTGCCGCTCGGCGAAACTACAATGCCCCCGAATATTTTTTAGACCCGCGAAGCACTGAACCCGCGAAAGGTGAACCGCGAAGTAGCGAGGGTTCACTGTATGTATAAGACCAAGACCTACAAAAAAGTCTCTTGGAGCAATGAGCTAGGTTTTACAGGAAGTCGGCCATTTTGAATTTACTTAAAAGGGGGCGGGTCACCACAATGGACTTTGTGTAGAAATTATTATTGGGGCCCGAGCAGCGACCGCGGCGAGGTCCCTATTGTTTTTGTAGAAAATATTATTACTTTTATTATAATTATTATTATTATTATTAGGGCCTGAGCAGCGACCGCTGCGAAGTCCCTATTGTTTTTGTAGAAATTATTATTATTATTATTTTTCCGATTGTTCGATCGCATTTTTGACCCCCGAAACATGCACAAAAACTCACCAAACTTGGCAGTCTCATCGGGCATGGCGAAAAATTTGATATTTTAATGTCTAATATGAACAAGAAGTGAGTTATGAATTTTTGAAAGTCCGACTTTTGCCCTTTTTTGCATGTTTACAGGGGTCATTCTTTTGCACCCTGATCCTAAAGGCTTCATCTGATTGCCTTAAAATTCTGTCTGTAGCTTCTGAAGACCTGGGACAAACACTGGGGCTAATATTTTTTGTTTCCGAAATACTATATGACGGGGGCGGGGCATCAAAGTTTTCACTTAAGATTTCCTTCGCCGCAATGGACAAAATGCTTAATAACTCTCCTGCACATGCTGCTAAAAATCCAAAACTTCACATGTACATAAAGAGTCTGTACCTGAAGACATCTATATGTTTATATTCAGTTATACACCTTGCGCCAATCAATATCATTTTTTACATTTTGACGTACTGCACGGTGCCCTTTTAACGAATCTGATTGAAAATTGGCTAGAAAAGACTCAAGACATTGATCTTACTCTATCCCTATTTTTGTGACTTTCCTTCGAAGGGCGTGGCTATTACGGTGCCGCAGAGTCTGATTATTCTCCGTGGCAACAAAAGTTCCTGCAAAATGATTCAGATGATCCATCTTCTCGAAATTTTTCACATTTGAGGATATTCAGGCCCTGAAGACGGCTGCCAACTTATTTTTGATCGCAGTGGTAGCGCCACCAACTGGTTAAAACAAATACAAATTATTTTCGTTGATTTTTTTCTCCGGGCAGGTTAACAAAATCTACCTTACATTTGCTCGGATGAGTGTTTAGGCCTTGAGGATGTCACAATACGAAAGTCTTTCGCCTTCTTCAGAGTGTCACATGATGGTGTCTTGTGGCCCGTCTTTATCAGCTGATGTTCCATGAGGGCGTGACTTACCTGTCACAAGAATGAAGGCAAGTCACGCCCCCCGCTGTCCGTTCACTCCGCCAAAATGCTGCTCCAGGTGGTAGAGAGGATGAAGGCTCCCTTGTCTCTGTTCATGGTTTTTATGCCTCGCTTGCAGATCTCAATGGCCTCTCTGATCCAGCGCTGTTGTTTATTCTCTTCGGTGCGGATGACCCTGCCCTTCTCCCGGTCCATGATGTGGTTTTCCCTTTTGCAGCGGTCAGTGATTGCTGATTTGTAATGTTCATGTTGTGCTTGTTCTTTTACTGCTCTGATTTTTTAATTTTTTTGACAGGTAAGTCACACCCTCATGGAACATCAGCTGATAAAGACGGGTCTCAAGACACCATCATGAGACACTCTGAAGAAGGCAAAAGACTCGCCGAAACATGTCAGGTAAAAAATTAACCTAAAACATAATTGTCTGCTTTTAATGAATCAGTCAAATATCAATAATAAGAAGACAAAATGAACCTAATACAAATAAATGAATGCTTAATAACTCCCCTGCACATGCTCCTAAAAATCCAAACCTTCACCTGTAAATAAAACGTCCCGACCTGAAGACATCTTAATGTTATTATTTTGTTATACACACAGTGCCGCCAAGTGGAATAAAAAAATTTTTTTTATTTTAATTTTCACGCACTGCACGGTGCCCTTTTGACGAATCCGACTAAAAATTAGTCAGAAAAGACTCTAGACAATGATCTTACTCTCTGCCGAATTTTGTGACGTTTTGGCAAAAGGCGTGGCTATTACGGTGCTGAAAAGTCCGATTGTACTCTGTGGTACAAAAGCTCCAGCAACATGAGTCAGATGATCCTATCTTCTCGAAGTTGCACACATTTGAGGATACTTAAGCCCTGAAGACATCTACCAACTTATTTTTCATCGTAGTAGTAGCGCCACCAACTGCTAATAGCTAATACAAGTTATTTTCTTGGATGTTTTTCTCCGTGCAACTCAACAAGGTCGCCCTCATATATGCTCGGATGACTGTTTCGGGCCATGAGGACGTCATAATACGAAATTTGTCCTTTTTCATGAAAAGTTGTGGGAGTGGCATTGCACTGTTCGGCAATAAAACAACGCTGATTATGAGGTTCTAAATATGAACAACAACTCGTGAAACTTTACACACACATCAGGCCGAGCAAATTTATCAATATTTTATACGTTAGTTGTGCAGCTTTTTTGAAATGGCTCACCATGGCCCTCGAGAAATGTTCAAAAAAGCAGCCCTGGTTGAGTGTTTCACCTCGCTTTTTGTAAATTTTATGGAGTACAGTGAACCCTCGGTTATCGCGGTTAATGGGGACCGAGACCATCCGCGAAAACTGAAAATCCGCGAAGTAGCGGCGCACCTTCAAAAATGCTTTAAAAAAATATACAATATATATAATAAATATATAAATATATATATATATATATATATATATATATATATATATATATATATACGGGGGGAGAGAGAGAGAGAGAGAGTGAAATTCATGTTATAACAAAAAAAACAAATTATTATTAAAACTTATTATTTTTTTATTCCCCAACCATTCTTTTTGTATTTATTTAATTACTCCGACTTTTACCTGCTGGTACGCCGTCCGGTGTGCCCTGTGAAATGAAAGGTGGCATTCTTTATTTATTTATTACATTTATTCATTCATAACTGACAGCCTCGCGCTCCGCTCGTGCCCGGGCAGAAGAGGTGCTCCAATTCGGCTTAACTGTGACACACGCCCGCCCTCCTCCCCCGGAGCTTCCATTCGGTTAAACTTAGGGGCCGCTTGGCACCGCCCGTGCCCGGGGAAGGTGCTCCTCTTCGGCTTACTGTGACGCGAGCATGCCCTCCTCCTCCGGAGCTTCCATTCGGTTAAACTTAGGGGCCGCCTGGAACCGCCCGTGCCCGGGGAAGGTGCTCCTCTTCGACTTACTGTGACGCGAGCATGCCCTCCTCCTCCGGAGCTTCCATTCGGTTAAACTCAGGGGCCGCTTGGAACCGCCCGTGCCCGGGGAAGGTGCTCCTCTACGGCTTAACTGCCACGCACGCCGGCCGGAGCTCTGGTACGGTCCGAACCGCGCGAAACGTCGCCACCGATCGTGTCCGGGGGAACGTGCTCTTCTTCGTCCACTCTCCTCTTCGCCCACGCTCTTCTTCGGCGCCCGCCGGCTGTCTAACCGCTCCAGCGCCCCGTCGTGCCGCTCGGCGAAACTACAATGCCCCCGAATATTTTTTAGACCCGCGAAGCACTGAACCCGCGAAAGGTGAACCTCGAAGTAGCGAGGGTTCACTGTATGTATAAGACCAAGACCTACAAAAAAGTCTCTTGGAGCAATGAGCTAGGTTTTACAGGAAGTCGGCCATTTTGAATTTACTTAAAAGGGGGCGGGTCTCCACAATGGACTTTGTGTAGAAATTATTATTGGGGCCCGAGCAGCGACTGCGGCGAGGTCCCTATTGTTTTTGTAGAAATTATTATTACTTTTATTATTATTATTATTATTATTATTATTAGGGCCTGAGCAGCGACCGCTGCGAAGTCCCTATTGTTTTTGTAGAAATTATTATTATTATTATTTTTCCGATTGTTCGATCGCATTTTTGACCCCCGAAACATGCACAAAAACTCACCAAACTTGGCAGTCTCATCGGGCATGGCGAAAAATTTGATATTTTTTAACGTCTAATATGAACAGGAAGTGAGTTATGAATTTTTGAAAGTCCGACTTTTGCCCTTTTTTGCATGTTTACAGGGGTCATTCTTTTGCACCTTGATCCTAAAGGCTTCATCTGATTGCCTTAAAGTTCTGTCTGGAGCATCTGAAGACCTGGCACAAACACTGGGGCTAAAATTTTTTGTTTCCGAAATACTATATGACGGGGGCGGGGCATCAAAGTTTTCACTTAAGATTTCCTTCGCCGCAATGGACAAAATGCTTAATAACTCTCCTGCACATGCTGCTAAAAATCCAAAACTTCTTATTCCATTCTTATTTATTCATCTAATTTATATATTTGTCTGTATTACAGTTGTATTGCACTGGAGAGGGGAGCCCTCTAATCTCGTTGCACACTTGTGTACAATGACAATAAAGGGATTTCTATTTCTATTCTATTCATGTACATAAAGAGTCTGTACCTGAAGACATCTATATGTTTATATTCAGTTATACACCTTGCGCCAATCAATATCATTTTTTACATTTTGACGTACTGCACGGTGCCCTTTTAACGAATCTGATTGAAAATTGGCTAGAAAAGACTCAAGACATTGATCTTACTCTATCCCTATTTTTGTGACTTTCCTTCGAAGGGCGTGGCTATTACGGTGCCGCAGAGTCTGATTATTCTCCGTGGCAACAAAAGTTCCTGCAAAATGATTCAGATGATCCATCTTCTCGAAATTTTTCACATTTGAGGATATTCAGGCCCTGAAGACGGCTGCCAACTTATTTTTGATCGCAGTGGTAGCGCCACCAACTGGTTAAAACAAATACAAATTATTTTCGTTGATTTTTTTCTCCGGGCAGGTTAACAAAATCTACCTTACATTTGCTCGGATGAGTGTTTAGGCCTTGAGGATGTCACAATACGAAAGTCTTTTGCCTTCTTCAGAGTGTCACATGATGGTGTCTTGTGGCCCGTCTTTATCAGCTGATGTTCCATGAGGGCGTGACTTACCTGTCACAAGAACGAAGGCAAGTCACGCCCCCGCTGTCCGTTCACTCCGCCAAAATGCTGCTCCAGGTGGTAGAGAGGATGAAGGCTCCCTTGTCTCTGTTCATGGTTTTTATGCCTCGCTTGCAGATCTCAATGGCCTCTCTGATCCAGCGCTGTTGTTTGTTCTCTTCGGTGCGGATGACCCTGCCCTTCTCCCGGTCCATGATGTGGTTTTCCCTTTTGCAGTGGTCAGTGATTGCTGATTTGTAATGTTCATGTTGTGCTTGTTCTTTTACTGCTCTGATTTTTCATTTTTTTGACAGGTAAGTCACACCCTCATGGAACATCAGCTGATAAAGACGGGTCTCAAGACACCATCATGCGACACTCTGAAGAAGGCGAAAGACTCGCCGAAACATGTCAGGTAAAAAATTAACCTAAAACATAATTGTCTGCTTTTAATGAATCAGTCAAATATCAATAATAAGAAGACAAAATGAACCTAATACAAATAAATGAATGCTTAATAACTCCCCTGCACATGCTCCTAAAAATCCAAACCTTCACCTGTAAATAAAACGTCCCGACCTGAAGACATCTTAATGCTATTATTTTGTTATACACACAGTGCCGCCAAGTGGAATCAAAAATTTGTTTTTATTTTAATTTTCACGTACTGCACGGTGCCCTTTTGACGAATCCGACTGAAAATTAGTCAGAAAAGACTCAAGACAATGATCTTACTCTCTGCCGAATTTTGTGACGTTTTGGCAAAAGGCGTGGCTATTAAGGTGCTGAAAAGTCCGATTGTACTTTGTGGCAACAAAAGCTCCGGCAACATGACTCAGATGATCCTATCTTCTCGAAGTTGTACACATTTGAGGATACTTCAGCCCTGAAGACATCTACCAACTTATTTTACATCGTAGTAGTAGCGCCACCAACTGGTAAAAGCTAATACAAGTTATTTTCTTGGATGTTTTTCTCCGTGCAACTCAACAAGGTCGCCCTCATATATGCTCGGATGACTGTTTCGGCCATGAGGATGTCACAATACGAAATTCGTGATTTTTCGTGAAAAGTTGTGGGAGTGGCATTGCACTGTTCGGCAATAAAACAAAGCTGATTATGAGGTTCTAAATATGAACGACAACTCGTAAAACTTTACACACACATCAGGCCGAGCAAATTTATCAATATTTTATAAGTTAGTTGTGCAGCTTTTTTGAAATGGCTCGCCATGGCCCTCGAGAAATGTTAAAAAAAAGCAGCTCTGGTTGAGTGTTTCACCTCGCTTTTTGTAAATTTTATGGAGTACAGTGAACCCTCGGTTATCGCGGTTAATGGGGACCGAGACCACCCGCGAAAACTGAAAATCCGCGAAGTAGCGGCGCACCTTCAAAAATGCTTAAAAAAAATATACAATATATATAATAAATATATAAATATATATATATATATATATATATATATATATAAATATATATACGGGGAGAGAGAGAGTGAAATTCATGTTATAACAAAAAAACCAAATTATTATTAAAACGTATTATTTTTTTATTCCCCAGCCATTCTTTTTGTATTTATTTAATTACTCCGACTTTTACCTGCTGGTACGCCGTCCGGTGTGCCCTGTGAAATGAAAGGTGGCATTCTTTATTTATTTATTCATTTATTCATTCATAACTGACAGCCTCGCGCTCCGCTCGTGCCCGGGCAGAAGAGGTGCTCCAATTTGGCTTAACTGTGACACACGCCCGTCCTCCTCCCCCGGAGCTTCCATTCGGTTAAACTTAGGGGCCGCTTGGCACCGCCCGTGCCCGGGGAAGGTGCTCCTCTTCGGCTTACTGTGACGCGAGCATGCCCTCCTCCTCCGGAGCTTCCATTCGGTTAAACTTAGGGGCCGCTTGGAACCGCCCGTGCCCGGGGAAGGTGCTCCTCTTCGGCTTACTGTGACGCGAGCATGCCCTCCTCCTCCGGAGCTTCCATTCGGTTAAACTTAGGGGCCGCTTGGAACCGCCCGTGCCCGGGGAAGGTGCTCCTCTTCGGCTTACTGTGACGCGAGCATGCCCTCCTCCTCCGGAGCTTCCATTCGGTTAAACTTAGGGGCCGCTTGGCACCGCCCGTGCCCGGGGAAGGTGCTCCTCTACGGCTTAACTGCCACGCACGCTGGCCGGAGCTCTGGTACGGTCCGAACCGCGCGAAACGTCGCCACCGATCGTGTCCGGGGGAACGTGCTCTTCTTCGTCCACTCTCCTCTTCGCCCACGCTCTTCTTCGGCGCACGCCGGCCGTCTAACCGCTCCAGCGCCCCGTCGTGCCGCTCGGCGAAACTACAATGCCCCCGAATATTTTTTAGACCCGCGAAGCACTGAACCCGCGAAAGGTGAACCGCGAAGTAGCGAGGGTTCACTGTATGTATAAGACCAAGACCTACAAAAAAGTCTCTTGGAGCAATGAGCTAGGTTTTACAGGAAGTCGGCCATTTTGAATTTACTTAAAAGGGGGCGGGTCACCACAATGGACTTTGTGTAGAAATTATTATTGGGGCCCGAGCAGCGACCGCGGCGAGGTCCCTATTGTTTTTGTAGAAAATATTATTACTTTTATTATAATTATTATTATTATTATTAGGGCCTGAGCAGCGACCGCTGCGAAGTCCCTATTGTTTTTGTAGAAATTATTATTATTATTATTTTTCCGATTGTTCGATCGCATTTTTGACCCCCGAAACATGCACAAAAACTCACCAAACTTGGCAGTCTCATCGGGCATGGCGAAAAATTTGATATTTTAATGTCTAATATGAACAAGAAGTGAGTTATGAATTTTTGAAAGTCCGACTTTTGCCCTTTTTTGCATGTTTACAGGGGTCATTCTTTTGCACCCTGATCCTAAAGGCTTCATCTGATTGCCTTAAAATTCTGTCTGTAGCTTCTGAAGACCTGGGACAAACACTGGGGCTAATATTTTTTGTTTCCGAAATACTATATGACGGGGGCGGGGCATCAAAGTTTTCACTTAAGATTTCCTTCGCCGCAATGGACAAAATGCTTAATAACTCTCCTGCACATGCTGCTAAAAATCCAAAACTTCACATGTACATAAAGAGTCTGTACCTGAAGACATCTATATGTTTATATTCAGTTATACACCTTGCGCCAATCAATATCATTTTTTACATTTTGACGTACTGCACGGTGCCCTTTTAACGAATCTGATTGAAAATTGGCTAGAAAAGACTCAAGACATTGATCTTACTCTATCCCTATTTTTGTGACTTTCCTTCGAAGGGCGTGGCTATTACGGTGCCGCAGAGTCTGATTATTCTCCGTGGCAACAAAAGTTCCTGCAAAATGATTCAGATGATCCATCTTCTCGAAATTTTTCACATTTGAGGATATTCAGGCCCTGAAGACGGCTGCCAACTTATTTTTGATCGCAGTGGTAGCGCCACCAACTGGTTAAAACAAATACAAATTATTTTCGTTGATTTTTTTCTCCGGGCAGGTTAACAAAATCTACCTTACATTTGCTCGGATGAGTGTTTAGGCCTTGAGGATGTCACAATACGAAAGTCTTTCGCCTTCTTCAGAGTGTCACATGATGGTGTCTTGTGGCCCGTCTTTATCAGCTGATGTTCCATGAGGGCGTGACTTACCTGTCACAAGAATGAAGGCAAGTCACGCCCCCCGCTGTCCGTTCACTCCGCCAAAATGCTGCTCCAGGTGGTAGAGAGGATGAAGGCTCCCTTGTCTCTGTTCATGGTTTTTATGCCTCGCTTGCAGATCTCAATGGCCTCTCTGATCCAGCGCTGTTGTTTATTCTCTTCGGTGCGGATGACCTTGCCCTTCTCCCGGTCCATGATGTGGTTTTCCCTTTTGCAGCGGTCAGTGATTGCTGATTTGTAATGTTCATGTTGTGCTTGTTCTTTTACTGCTCTGATTTTTTAATTTTTTTGACAGGTAAGTCACACCCTCATGGAACATCAGCTGATAAAGACGGGTCTCAAGACACCATCATGCGACACTCTGAAGAAGGCAAAAGACTCGCCGAAACATGTCAGGTAAAAAATTAACCTAAAACATAATTGTCTGCTTTTAATGAATCAGTCAAATATCAATAATAAGAAGACAAAATGAACCTAATACAAATAAATGAATGCTTAATAACTCCCCTGCACATGCTCCTAAAAATCCAAACCTTCACCTGTAAATAAAACGTCCCGACCTGAAGACATCTTAATGTTATTATTTTGTTATACACACAGCGCCGCCAAGTGGAATCAAAAATTTGTTTTTATTTTAATTTTCACGTACTGCACGGTGCCCTTTTGACGAATCCGACTGAAAATTAGTCAGAAAAGACTCAAGACAATGATCTTACTCTCTGCCGAATTTTGTGACGTTTTGGCAAAAGGCGTGGCTATTACGGTGCTGAAAAGTCCGATTGTACTCTGTGGCAACAAAAGCTCCGGCAACATGACTCAGATGATCCTATCTTCTCGAAGTTGTACACATTTGAGGATACTTCAGCCCTGAAGACATCTACCGACTTATTTTTCATCGTAGTAGTAGCGCCACCAACTGGTAAAAGCTAATACAAGTTATTTTCTTGGATGTTTTTCTCCGTGCAACTCAACAAGGTCGCCCTCATATATGCTCGGATGACTGTTTCGGCCATGAGGATGTCACAATACGAAATTAGTCCTTTTTCGTGAAAAGTTGTGGGAGTGGCATTGCACTGTTCGGCAATAAAACAACGCTGATTATGAGGTTCTAAATATGAACGACAACTCGTGAAACTTTACACACACATCAGGCCGAGCAAATTTATCAATATTTTATACGTTAGTTGTGCAGCTTTTTTTAAATGGCTCGCCATGGCCCTTGAGAAATGTTCAAAAAAGCAGCCCTGATTGAGTGTTTCACCTCGCTTTTTGTAAATTTTATGGAGTACAGTGAACCCTCGGTTATCGCGGTTAATGGGGACCGAGACCACCCGCGAAAACTGAAAATCCGCGAAGTAGCGGCGCACCTTCAAAAATGCTTAAAAAAAATATACAATATATATAATAAATATATATATATATATATATATATATATATATATATATATATATATATATATACGGGGAGAGAGAGAGTGAAATTCATGTTATAACAAAAAAACCAAATTATTATTAAAACGTATTATTTTTTTATTCCCCAGCCATTCTTTTTGTATTTATTTAATTACTCCGACTTTTACCTGCTGGTACGCCGTCTGGTGTGCCCTGTGAAATGAAAGGTGGCATTCTTTATTTATTTATTCATTTATTCATTCATCACTGACAGCCTCGCGCTCCGCTCGTGCCCGGGCGGAAGAGGTGCTCCAATTCGGCTTAACTGTGACACACGCCCGCCCTCCTCCCCCGGAACTTCCATTCGGTTAAACTTAGGGGCCGCTTGGCACCGCCCGTGCCCGGGGAAGGTGCTCCTCTTCGGCTTACTGTGACGCGAGAATGCCCTCCTCCTCCGGAGCTTCCATTCAGTTAAACTTAGGGGCCGCTTGGAACCGCCCGTGCCCGGGGAAGGTGCTCCTCTTCGGCTTACTGTGACGCGAGCATGCCCTCCTCCTCCGGAGCTTCCATTCGGTTAAACTTAGGGGCCGCTTGGAACCGCCCGTGCCCGGGGAAGGTGCTCCTCTTCGGCTTACTGTGACGCGAGCATGCCCTCCTCCTCCGGAGCTTCCATTCGGTTAAACTTAGGGGCCGCTTGGCACCGCCCGTGCCCGGGGAAGGTGCTCCTCTACGGCTTAACTGCCACGCACGCCGGCCGGAGCTCTGGTACGGTCCGAACCGCGCGAAACGTCGCCACCGATCGTGTCCGGGAGAACGTGCTCTTCTTCGTCCACTCTCCTCTTCGCCCACGCTCTTCTTCGGCGCACGCCGGCCGTCTAACCGCTCCAGCGCCCCGTCGTGCCGCTCGGCGAAACTACAATGCCCCCGAATATTTTTTAGACCCGCGAAGCACTGAACCCGCGAAAGGTGGACCGCGAAGTAGCGAGGGTTCACTGTATGTATAAGACCAAGACCTACAAAAAAGTCTCTTGGAGCAATGAGCTAGGTTTTACAGGAAGTCGGCCATTTTGAATTTACTTAAAAGGGGGCGGGTCACCACAATGGACTTTGTGTAGAAATTATTATTGGGGCCCGAGCAGCGACGGCGGCGAGGTCCCTATTGTTTTTGTAGAAATTATTATTAGGGCCTGAGCAGCGACCGCTCCGAGGTCCCCATTGTTTTTGTGGAAATTATTATTATTTTTATTATTATTATTATTAGGGCCCGAGCAGTGACCGCTGCGAGGTCCCTATTGTTTTTCTAGAAATTGTTATTAGGGCCCGAGCTGCGACGGCTGCGAGGTCCCTATTGTTTTTGTAGAAAATATTATTACTTTTATTATTATTAATATTATTATTATTATTATTTGGGCCTGAGCAGCGACCGCTGCGAAGTCCCTATTGTTTTTGTAGAAATTATTATTATTATTATTTTTCCGATTGTTCGATCGCATTTTTGACCCCCGAAACATGCACAAAAACTCACCAAACTTGGCAGTCTCATCGGGCATGGCGAAAAATTGGATATTTTAACGTCTAATATGAACAGGAAGTGAGTTATGAATTTTTGAAAGTCCGACTTTTGCCCTTTTTTGCATGTTTACAGGGGTCATTCTTTTGCACCCTGATCCTAAAGGCTTCATCTGATTGCCTTAAAATTCTGTCTGTAGCATCTGAAGACCTGGGACAAACACTGGGGCTAAAATTTTTTGTTTCCGAAATACTATATGACGGGGGCGGGGCTTCAAAGTTTTCACTTAAGATTTCCTTCGCCGCAATGGACAAAATGCTTAATAACTCTCCTGCACATGCTGCTAAAAATCCAAAACTTCACATGTACATAAAAAGTCTGTACCTGAAGACATCTATATGTTTATATTCAGTTATACACCTTGCGCCAATCAATATCATTTTTTACATTTTGACGTACTGCACGGTGCCCTTTTAACGAATCTGATTGAAAATTGGCTAGAAAAGACTCAAGACATTGATCTTACTCTATCCCTATTTTTGTGACTTTCCTTCGAAGGGCGTGGCTATTACGGTGCCGCAGAGTCTGATTATTCTCCGTGGCAACAAAAGTTCCTGCAAAATGATTCAGATGATCCATCTTCTCGAAATTTTTCACATTTGAGGATATTCAGGCCCTGAAGACGGCTGCCAACTTATTTTTGATCGCAGTGGTAGCGCCACCAACTGGTTAAAACAAATACAAATTATTTTCGTTGATGTTTTCCTCCGGGCAGGTGAACAAAATCTACCTTATATTTGCTCGGATGAGTGTTTAGGCCTTGAGCATGTCACAATACGAAAGTCTTTCGCCTTCTTCAGAGTGTCACATGATGCTGTCTTGTGACCCGTCTTTATCAGCTGATGTTCCATGAGGGCGTGACTTACCTGTCACAAGAATGAAGGCAAGTCACGCCCCCCGCTGTCCGTTCACTCCGCCAAGATGCTGGTCCAGGTGGTAGAGAGGATGAAGGCTCCCTTGTCTCTGTTCATGGTTTTTATGCCTCGCTTGCAGATCTCAATGGCCTCTCTGATCCAGCGCTGTTGTTTGTTCTCTTCTGTGCGGATGACCCTGCCCTTCTCCCGGTCCATGATGTGGTTTTCCCTTTTGCAGTGGTCAGTGATTGCTGATTTGTAATGTTCATGTTGTGCTTGTTCTTTTACTGCTCTGATTTTTTTTCATTTTTTTGACAGGTAAGTCACACCCTCATGGAACATCAGCTCAAGACACCATCATGCGACACTCTGAAGAAGGCGAAAGACTCGCCGAAACATGTCAGGTAAAAAATTAACCTAAAACATAATTGTCTGCTTTTAATGAATCAGTCAAATATCAATAATAAGAAGACAAAATGAACCTAATACAAATAAATGAATGCTTAATAACTCCCCTGCACATGCTCCTAAAAATCCAAACCTTCACCTGTAAATAAAACGTCCCGACCTGAAGACATCGTAATGTTATTATTTTGTTATACACACAGTGCCGCCAAGTGGAATCAAAAATTTGTTTTTATTTTAATTTTCACGTACTGCACGGTGCCCTTTTGACGAATCCGACTGAAAATGAGTCAGAAAAGACTCAAGACAATGATCTTACTCTCTGCCGAATTTTGTGGCGTTTTGGCAAAAGGCGTGGCTATTAAGGTGCTGAAAAGTCCGATTGTACTCTGTGGCAACAAAAGCTCCGGCAACATGACTCAGATGATCTTATCTTCTCGAAGTTGTACACATTTGAGGATACTTCAGCCCTGAAGACATCTACCAACTTATTTTACATCGTAGTAGTAGCGCCACCAACTGGTAAAAGCTAATACAAGTTATTTTCTTGGATGTTTTTCTCCGTGCAACTCAACAAGGTCGCCCTCATATATGCTCGGATGACTGTTTCGGCCATGAGGATGTCACAATACGAAATTCGTCCTTTTTCGTGAAAAGTTGTGGGAGTGGCATTGCACTGTTCGGCAATAAAACAAAGCTGATTATGAGGTTCTAAATATGAACGACAACTCGTAAAACTTTACACACACATCAGGCCGAGCAAATTTATCAATATTTTATACGTTAGTTGTGCAGCTTTTTTGAAATGGCTCGCCATGGCCCTCGAGAAATGTTAAAAAAAGCAGCTCTGGTTGAGTGTTTCACCTCGCTTTTTGTAAATTTTATGGAGTACAGTGAACCCTCGGTTATCGCGGTTAATGGGGACCGAGACCACCCGCGAAAACTGAAAATCCGCGAAGTAGCGGCGCACCTTCAAAAATGCTTAAAAAAAATATACAATAAATATAATAAATATATATATATATATATATATATATATATATATATATATATATATATATATATATATATATATATATATATATATATATATATATATATACGGGGAGAGAGAGAGTGAAATTCATGTTATAACAAAAAAAACAAATTATTATTAAAACGTATTATTTTTTTATTCCCCAGCCATTCTTTTAGTATTTATTTAATTACTCCGACTTTTACCTGCTGGTACGCCGTCCGGTGTGCCCTGTGAAATGAAAGGTGGCATTCTTTATTTATTTATTCATTTATTCATTCATAACTGACAGCCTCGCGCTCCGCTCGTGCCCGGGCAGAAGAGGTGCTCCAATTTGGCTTAACTGTGACACACGCCCGCCCTCCTCCCCCGGAGCTTCCATTCGGTTAAACTTAGGGGCCGCTTGGCACCGCCCGTGCCCGGGGAAGGTGCTCCTCTTCGGCTTACTGTGACGCGAGCATGCCCTCCTCCTCCGGAGCTTCCATTCGGTTAAACTTAGGGGCCGCTTGGAACCGCCCGTGCCCGGGGAAGGTGCTCCTCTACAGCTTAACTGCCACGCACGCCGGCCGGAGCTCTGGTACGGTCCGAACCGCGCGAAACGTCGCCACCGATCGTGTCCGGGGGAACGTGCTCTTCTTCGTCCACTCTCCTCTTCGCCCACGCTCTTCTTCGGCGCACGGCGGCCGTCTAACCGCTCCAGCGCCCCGTCGTGCCGCTCGGCGAAACTACAATGCCCCCGAATATTTTTTAGACCCGCGAAGCACTGAACCCGCGAAAGGTGAACCGCGAAGTAGCGAGGGTTCACTGTATGTATAAGACCAAGACCTACAAAAAAGTCTCTTGGAGCAATGAGCTAGGTTTTACAGGAAGTCGGCCATTTTGAATTTACTTAAAAGGGGGCGGGTCACCACAATGGACTTTGTGTAGAAATTATTATTGGGGCCCGAGCACCGACCGCGGCGAGGTCCCTATTGTTTTTGTAGAAAACATTATTACTTTTATTATTATTATTATTATTATTATTAGGGCCTGAGCAGCGACCGCTGCGAAGTCCCTATTGTTTTTGTAGAAATTATTATTATTATTATTTTTCCGATTGTTCGATCGCATTTTTGACCCCCGAAACATGCACAAAAACTAACCAAACTTGGCAGTCTCATCGGGCATGGCGAAAAATTTGATATTTTAACGTCTAATATGAACAGGAAGTGAGTTATGAATTTTTGAAAGTCCGACTTTTGCCCTTTTTTGCATGTTTACAGGGGTCATTCTTTTGCACCCTGATCCTAAAGGCTTCATCTGATTGCCTTAAAATTCTGTCTGTAGCATCTGAAGACCTGGGACAAACACTGGGGCTAAAAGTTTTTGTTTCCGAAATACTATATGACGGGGGCGGGGCTTCAAAGTTTTCACTTAAGATTTCCTTCGCCGCAATGGACAAAATGCTTAATAACTCTCCTGCACATGCTGCTAAAAATCCAAAACTTCACATGTACATAAAGAGTCTGTACCTGAAGACATCTATATGTTTATATTCAGTTATACACCTTGCGCCAATCAATATCATTTTTTACATTTTGACGTACTGCATGGTGCCCTTTTAACGAATCCGATTGAAAATTGGCTAGAAAAGACTCAAGACATTGATCTTACTCTATCCCTATTTTTATGACTTTCCTTCAAAGGGCGTGGCTATTACGGTGCCGCAGAGTCTGATTATTCTCCGTGGCAACAAAAGTTCCTGCAAAATGATTCAGATGATCCATCTTCTGGAAATCTTTCACATTTGAGGATATTCAGGCCCTGAAGACGGCTGCCAACTTATTTTTGATCGCAGTGGTAGCGCCACCAACTGGTTAAAACAAATACAAATTATTTTCGTTGATGTTTTTCTCCGGGCAGGTGAACAAAATCTACCTTATATTTGCTCGGATGAGTGTTTAGGCCTTGAGCATGTCACAATACAAAAGTCTTTCGCCTTCTTCAGAGTGTCACATGATGCTGTCTTGTGACCCGTCTTTATCAGCTGATGTTCCATGAGGGCGTGACTTACCTGTCACAAGAATGAAGGCAAGTCACGCCCCCCGCTGTCCGTTCACTCCGCCAAGATGCTGGTCCAGGTGGTAGAGAGGATGAAGGCTCCCTTGTCTCTGTTCATGGTTTTTATGCCTCGCTTGCAGATCTCAATGGCCTCTCTGATCCAGCGCTGTTGTTTGTTCTCTTCTGTGCGGATGACCCTGCCCTTCTCCCGGTCCATGATGTGGTTTTCCCTTTTGCAGTGGTCAGTGATTGCTGATTTGTAATGTTCATGTTGTGCTTGTTCTTTTACTGCTCTGATTTTTTCATTTTTTTGACAGGTAAGTCACACCCTCATGGAACATCAGCTGATAAAGACGGGTCTCAAGACACCATCATGCGACACTCTGAAGAAGGCGAAAGACTCGCCGAAACATGTCAGGTAAAAAATTAACCTAAAACATAATTGTCTGCTTTTAATGAATCAGTCAAATATCAATAATAAGAAGACAAAATGAACCTAATACAAATAAATGAATGCTTAATAACTCCCCTGCACATGCTCCTAAAAATCCAAACCTTCACCTGTAAATAAAACGTCCCGACCTGAAGACATCTTAATGTTATTATTTTGTTATACACACAGTGCCGCCAAGTGGAATAAAAATTTTTTTTTTATTTTAATTTTCACGTACTGCACGGTGCCCTTTTGACGAATCCGACTGAAAATTAGTCAGAAAAGACTCAAGACAATGATCTTACTCTCTGCCGAATTTTGTGACGTTTTGGCAAAAGGCGTGGCTATTAAGGTGCTGAAAAGTCCGATTGTACTCTGTGGCAACAAAAGCTCCGGCAACATGACTCAGATGATCCTATCTTCTCGAAGTTGTACACATTTGAGGATACTTCAGCCCTGAAGACATCTACCAACTTATTTTACATTGTAGTAGTAGCGCCACCAACTGGTAAAAGCTAATACAAGTTATTTTCTTGGATGTTTTTCTCCGTGCAACTCAACAAGGTCGCCCTCATATATGCTCGGATGACTGTTTCGGCCATGAGGATGTCACAATACGAAATTTGTGATTTTTCGTGAAAGTTGTGGGAGTGGCATTGCACTGTTCGGCAATAAAACAAAGCTGAATATGAGGTTCTAAATATGAACGACAACTCGTAAAACTTTACACACACATCAGGCCGAGCAAATTTATCAATATTTTATACGTTAGTTGTGCAGCTTTTTTGAAATGGCTCGCCATGGCCCTCGAGAAATGTTAAAAAAAAGCAGCTCTGGTTGAGTGTTTCACCTCGCTTTTTGTAAATTTAATGGAGTACAGTGAACCCTCGGTTATCGCGGTTAATGGGGACCGAGACCACCCGCGAAAACTGAAAATCCGCGAAGTAGCGGCGCACCTTAAAAAATGCTTAAAAAAAATATACAATATATACAATAAATATATAATATATATATATATATATATATATATATATATATATATATATATATATATATATATATATATATATACATATATATATATATATATATACGGGGAGAGAGAGAGTGAAATTCATGTTATAACAAAAAAACCAAATTATTATTAAAACGTATTATTTTTTTATTCCCCAGCCATTCTTTTTGTATTTATTTAATTACTCCGACTTTTACCTGCTGGTACGCCGTCCGGTGTGCCCTGTGAAATGAAAGGTGGCATTCTTTATTTATTTATTCATTTATTCATTCATAACTGACAGCCTCGCGCTCCGCTCGTGCCCGGGCAGAAGAGGTGCTCCAATTTGGCTTAACTGTGACACACGCCCGTCCTCCTCCCCCGGAGATTCCATTCGGTTAAACTTAGGGGCCGCTTGGCACCGCCCGTGCCCGGGGAAGGTGCTCCTCTTCGGCTTACTGTGACGCGAGCATGCCCTCCTCCTCCGGAGCTTCCATTCGGTTAAACTTAGGGGCCGCTTGGAACCGCCCGTGCCCGGGGAAGGTGCTCCTCTACGGCTTAACTGCCACGCACGCCGGCCGGAGCTCGGGTACGGTCCGAACCGCGCGAAACGTCGCCACCGATCGTGTCCGGGGGAACGTGCTCTTCTTCGTCCACTCTCCTCTTCGCCCACGCTCTTCTTCGGCGCACGCCGGCCGTCTAACCGCTCCAGCGCCCCGTCGTGCCGCTCGGCGAAACTACAATGCCCCCGAATATTTTTTAGACCCGCGAAGCACTGAACCCGCGAAAGGTGAACCGCGAAGTAGCGAGGGTTCACTGTATGTATAAGACCAAGACCTACAAAAAAGTCTCTTGGAGCAATGAGCTAGGTTTTACAGGAAGTCGGCCATTTTGAATTTACTTAAAAGGGGGCGGGTCACCACAATGGACTTTGTGTAGAAATTATTATTGGGGCCCGAGCAGCGACCGCGGCGAGGTCCCTATTGTTTTTGTAGAAAATATTATTACTTTTATTATTATTATTATTATTATTATTAGGGCCTGAGCAGCGACCGCTGCGAAGTCCCTATTGTTTTTGTAGAAATTATTATTATTATTATTTTTCCGATTGTTCGATCGCATTTTTGACCCCCGAAACATGCACAAAAACTCACCAAACTTGGCAGTCTCATCGGGCATGACGAAAAATTTGATATTTTAACGTCTAATATGAACAGGAATTGAGTTATGAATTTTTGAAAGTCCGACTTTTGCCCTTTTTTGCATGTTTACAGGGGTCATTCTTTTGCACCCTGATCTAAAGGCTTCATCTGATTGCCTTAAAATTCTGTCTGTAGCATCTGAAGACCTGGCACAAACACTGGGGCTAAAATTTTTTGTTTCCGAAATACTATATGACGGGGGCGGGGCATCAAAGTTTTCACTTAAGATTTCCTTCGCCGCAATGGACAAAATGCTTAATAACTCTCCTGCACATGCTGCTAAAAATCCAAAACTTCACATGTACATAAAGAGTCTGTACCTGAAGACATCTATATGTTTATATTCAGTTATACACCTTGCGCCAATCAATATCATTTTTTACATTTTGACGTACTGCACGGTGCCCTTTTAACGAATCTGATTGAAAATTGGCTAGAAAAGACTCAAGACATTGATCTTACTCTATCCCTATTTTTGTGACTTTCCTTCGAAGGGCGTGGCTATTACGGTGCCGCAGAGTCTGATTATTCTCCGTGGCAACAAAAGTTCCTGCAAAATGATTCAGATGATCCATCTTCTCGAAATTTTTCACATTTGAGGATATTCAGGCCCTGAAGACGGCTGCCAACTTATTTTTGATCGCAGTGGTCGCGCCACCAACTGGTTAAAACAAATACAAATTATTTTCGTTGATTTTTTTCTCCGGGCAGGTTAACAAAATCTACCTTACATTTGCTCGGATGAGTGTTTAGGCCTTGAGGATGTCACAATACGTAAGTCTTTCGCCTTCTTCAGAGTGTCACATGATGGTGTCTTGTGGCCCGTCTTTATCAGCTGATGTTCCATGAGGGCGTGACTTACCTGTCACAAGAATGAAGGCAAGTCACGCCCCCCGCTGTCCGTTCACTCCGCCAAAATGCTGCTCCAGGTGGTAGAGAGGATGAAGGCTCCCTTGTCTCTGTTCATGGTTTTTATGCCTCGCTTGCAGATCTCAATGGCCTCTCTGATCCAGCGCTGTTGTTTGTTCTCTTCGGTGCGGATGACCCTGCCCTTCTCCCGGTCCATGATGTGGTTTTCCCTTTTGCAGTGGTCAGTGATTGCTGATTTGTAATGTTCATGTTGTGCTTGTTCTTTGACTGCTCTGATTTTTCATTTTTTTGACAGGTAAGTCACACCCTCATGGAACATCAGCTGATAAAGACGGGTCTCAAGACACCATCATGCGACACTCTGAAGAAGGCGAAAGACTCGCCGAAACATGTCAGGTAAAAAATTTACCTAAAACATAATTGTCTGCTTTTAATGAATCAGTCAAATATCAATAATAAGAAGACAAAATGAACCTAATACAAATAAACGAATGCTTAATAACTCCCCTGCACATGCTCCTAAAAATCCAAACCTTCACCTGTAAATAAAACGTCCCGACCTGAAGACATCTTAATGTTATTATTTTGTTATACACACAGTGCCGCCAAGTGGAATCAAAAATTTGTTTTTATTTTAATTTTCACGTACTGCACGGTGCCCTTTTGACAAATCCGACTGAAAATTAGTCAGAAAAGACTCAAGACAATGATCTTACTCTCTGCCGAATTTTGTGACGTTTTGGCAAAAGGCGTGGCTATTAAGGTGCTGAAAAGTCCGATTGTACTCTGTGGCAACAAAAGCTCCGGCAACATGACTCAGATGATCCTATCTTCTCGAAGTTGTACACATTTGAGGATACCTCAGCCCTGAAGACATCTACCAACTTATTTTACATCGTAGTAGTAGCGCCACCAACTGGTAAAAGCTAATACAAGTTATTTTCTTGGATGTTTTTCTCCGTGCAACTCAACAAGGTCGCCCTCATATATGCTCGGATGACTGTTTCGGCCATGAGGATGTCACAATACGAAATTCGTGATTTTTCGTGAAAAGTTGTGGGAGTGGCATTGCACTGTTCGGCAATAAAACAAAGCTGATTATGAGGTTCTAAATATGAACGACAACTCGTAAAACTTTACACACACATCAGGCCGAGCAAATTTATCAATATTTTATACGTTAGTTGTGCAGCTTTTTTGAAATGGCTCGCCATGGCCCTCGAGAAATGTTAAAAAAAAGCAGCTCTGGTTGAATGTTTCACCTCGCTTTTTGTAAATTTTATGGAGTACAGTGAACTCTCTGTTATCGCGGTTAATGGGGACCGAGACCATCCGCGAAAACTGAAAATCCGCGAAGTAGCGGCGCACCTTCAAAAATGCTTAAAAAAAATATACAATATATATAATAAATATATATATATATATATATATATATATATATATATACGGGGAGAGAGAGAGTGAAATTCATGTTATAACAAAAAAAACAAATTATTATTAAAACGTATTATTTTTTTATTCCCCAGCCATTCTTTTTGTATTTATTTAATTACTCCGACTTTTACCTGCTGGTACGCCGTCCGGTGTGCCCTCTGAAATGAAAGGTGGCATTCTTTATTTATTTATTCATTTATTCATTCATAACTGACAGCCTCGCGCTCCGCTCGTGCCCGGGCAGAAGAGGTGCTCCAATTTGGCTTAACTGTGACACACGCCCGTCCTCCTCCCCCGGAGCTTCCATTCGGTTAAACTTAGGGGCCGCTTGGCACCGCCCGTGCCCGGGGAAGGTGCTCCTCTTCGGCTTACTGTGACGCGAGCATGCCCTCCTCCTCCGGAGCTTCCATTCGGTTAAACTTAGGGGCCGCTTGGAACCGCCCGTGCCCGGGGAAGGTGCTCCTCTTCGGCTTAGTGTGACGCGAGCATGCCCTCCTCCTCCGGAGCTTCCATTCGGTTAAACTTAGGGGCCGCTTGGCACCGCCCGTGCCCGGGGAAGGTGCTCCTCTACGACTTAACTGCCACGCACGCTGGCCGGAGCTCTGGTACGGTCCGAACCGCGCGAAACGTCGCCACCGATCGTGTCCGGGGGAACGTGCTCTTCTTCGTCCACTCTCCTCTTCGCCCACGCTCTTCTTCGGCGCATGCCGGCCGTCTAACCGCTCCAGCGCCCCGTCGTGCCGCTCGGCGAAACTACAATGCCCCCGAATATTTTTTAGACCCGCGAAGCACTGAACCCGCGAAAGGTGAACCGCGAAGTAGCGAGGGTTCACTGTATGTATAAGACCAAGACCTACAAAAAAGTCTCTTGGAGCAATGAGCTAGGTTTTACAGGAAGTCGGCCATTTTGAATTTACTTAAAAGGGGGCGGGTCACCACAATGGACTTTGTGTAGAAATTATTATTGGGGCCCGAGCAGCGACCGCGGCGAGGTCCCTATTGTTTTTGTAGAAAATATTATTACTTTTATTATTATTATTATTATTATTATTAGGGCCTGAGCAGCGACCGCTGCGAAGTCCCTATTGTTTTTGTAGAAATTATTATTATTATTATTTTTCCGATTGTTCGATCGCATTTTTGACCCCCGAAACATGCACAAAAACTCACCAAACTTGGCAGTCTCATCGGGCATGGCGAAAAATTTGATATTTTAACGTCTAATATGAACAGGAAGTGAGTTATGAATTTTTGAAAGTCCGACTTTTGCCCTTTTTTGCATGTTTACAGGGGTCATTCTTTTGCACCCTGATCCTAAAGGCTTCATCTGATTGCCTTAAAATTCTGTCTGTAGCATCTGAAGACCTGGCACAAACACTGGGGCTAAAATTTTTTGTTTCCGAAATACTATATGACGGGGGCGGGGCATCAAAGTTTTCACTTAAGATTTCCTTCGCCGCAATGGACAAAATGCTTAATAACTCTCCTGCACATGCTGCTAAAAATCCAAAACTTCACATGTACATAAAGAGTCTGTACCTGAAGACATCTATATGTTTATATTCAGTTATACACCTTGCGCCAATCAATATCATTTTTTACATTTTGACGTACTGCACGGTGCCCTTTTAACGAATCTGATTGAAAATTGGCTAGAAAAGACTCAAGACATTGATCTTACTCTATCCCTATTTTTGTGACTTTCCTTCGAAGGGCGTGGCTATTACGGTGCCGCAGAGTCTGATTATTCTCCGTGGCAACAAAAGTTCCTGCAAAATGATTCAGATGATCCATCTTCTCGAAATTTTTCACATTTGAGGATATTCAGGCCCTGAAGACGGCTGCCAACTTATTTTTGATCGCAGTGGTAGCGCCACCAACTGGTTAAAACAAATACAAATCATTTTCGTTGATTTTTTTCTCCGGGCAGGTTAACAAAATCTACCTTACATTTGCTCGGATGAGTGTTTAGGCCTTGAGCATGTCACAATACGAAAGTCTTTCGCCTTCTTCAGAGTGTCACATGATGGTGTCTTGTGGCCCGTCTTTATCAGCTGATGTTCCATGAGGGCGTGACTTACCTGTCACAAGAATGAAGGCAAGTCACGCCCCCCGCTGTCCGTTCACTCCGCCAAGATGCTGGTCCAGGTGGTAGAGAGGATGAAGGCTCCCTTGTCTCTGTTCATGGTTTTTATGCCTCGCTTGCAGATCTCAATGGCCTCTCTGATCCAGCGCTGTTGTTTGTTCTCTTCGGTGCGGATGACCCTGCCCTTCTCCCGGTCCATGATGTGGTTTTCCCTTTTGCAGTGGTCAGTGATTGCTGATTTGTAATGTTCATGTTGTGCTTGTTCTTTTACTGCTCTGATTTTTCATTTTTTTGACAGGTAAGTCACACCCTCATGGAACATCAGCTCAAGACACCATCATGCGACACTCTGAAGAAGGCGAAAGACTCGCCGAAACATGTCAGGTAAAAAATTAACCTAAAACATAATTGTCTGCTTTTAATGAATCAGTCAAATATCAATAATAAGAAGACAAAATGAACCTAATACAAATAAATGAATGCTTAATAACTCCCCTGCACATGCTCCTAAAAATCCAAACCTTCACCTGTAAATAAAACGTCCCGACCTGAAGACATCTTAATGTTATTATTTTGTTATACACACAGTGCCGCCAAGTGGAATCAAAAATTTGTTTTTATTTTAATTTTCACGTACTGCATGGTGCCCTTTTGACGAATCCGACTGAAAATTAGTCAGAAAAGACTTAAGACAATGATCTTACTCTCTGCCGAATTTTGTGACGTTTTGGCAAAAGGCGTGGCTATTAAGGTGCTGAAAAGTCCGATTGTACTCTGTGGCAACAAAAGCTCCGGCAACATGACTCAGATGATCCTATCTTCTCGAAGTTGTACACATTTGAGGATACTTCAGCCCTGAAGACATCTACCAACTTATTTTACATCGTAGTAGTAGCGCCACCAACTGGTAAAAGCTAATACAAGTTATTTTCTTGGATGTTTTTCTCCGTGCAACTCAACAAGGTCGCCCTCATATATGCTCGGATGACTGTTTCGGCCATGAGGATGTCACAATACGAAATTCGTGATTTTTCGTGAAAAGTTGTGGGAGTGGCATTGCACTGTTCAGCAATAAAACAAAGCTGATTATGAGGTTCTAAATATGAACGACAACTCGTAAAACTTTACACACACATCAGGCCGAGCAAATTTATCAATATTTTATACGTTAGTTGTGCAGCTTTTTTGAAATGGCTCGCCATGGCCCTCGAGAAATGTTAAAAAAAAGCAGCTCTGGTTGAGTGTTTCACCTCGCTTTTTGTAAATTTTATGGAGTACAGTGAACCCTCGGTTATCGCGGTTAATGGGGACCGAGACCACCCGCGAAAACTGAAAATCCGCGAAGTAGCGGCGCACCTTCAAAAATGCTTAAAAAAAATATACAATATATATAATAAATATATAAATATATATATATATATATATATATATATATATATATATATATATACGGGGAGAGAGAGAGTGAAATTCATGTTATAACAAAAAAACCAAATTATTATTAAAACGTATTATTTTTTTATTCCCCAGCCATTCTTTTTGTATTTATTTAATTACTCCGACTTTTACCTGCTGGTACGCCGTCCGGTGTGCCCTGTGAAATGAAAGGTGGCATTCTTTATTTATTTATTCATTTATACATTCATAACTGACAGCCTCGCGCTCCGCTCGTGCCCGGGCAGAAGAGGTGCTCCAATTTGGCTTAACTGTGACACACGCCCGTCCTCCTCCCCCGGAGCTTCCATTCGGTTAAACTTAGGGGCCGCTTGGCACCGCCCGTGCCCGGGGAAGGTGCTCCTCTTCGGCTTACTGTGACGCGAGCATGCCCTCCTCCTCCGGAGCTTCCATTCGGTTAAACTTAGGGGCCGCTTGGAACCGCCCGTGCCCGGGGAAGGTGCTCCTCTTCGGCTTACTGTGACGCGAGCATGCCCTCCTCCTCCGGAGCTTCCATTCGGTTAAACTTAGGGGCAGCTTGGCACCGCCCGTGCCCGGGGAAGGTGCTCCTCTACGGCTTAACTGCCACGCACGCTGGCCGGAGCTCTGGTACGGTCCGAACCGCGCGAAACGTCGCCACCGATCGTGTCCGGGGGAACGTGCTCTTCTTCGTCCACTCTCCTCTTCGCCCACGCTCTTCTTCGGCGCACGCCGGCCGTCTAACCGCTCCAGCGCCCCGTCGTGCCGCTCGGCGAAACTACAATGCCCCCGAATATTTTTTAGACCCGCGAAGCACTGAACCCGCGAAAGGTGAACCTCGAAGTAGCGAGGGTTCACTGTATGTATAAGACCAAGACCTACAAAAAAGTCTCTTGGAGCAATGAGCTAGGTTTTACAGGAAGTCGGCCATTTTGAATTTACTTAAAAGGGGGCGGGTCTCCACAATGGACTTTGTGTAGAAATTATTATTGGGGCCCGAGCAGCGACCGCGGCGAGGTCCCTATTGTTTTTGTAGAAAATATTATTACTTTTATTATTATTATTATTATTATTATTATTATTATTAGGGCCTGAGCAGCGACCGCTGCGAAGTCCCTATTGTTTTTGTAGAAATTATTATTATTATTATTTTTCCGATTGTTCGATCGCATTTTTGACCCCCGAAACATGCACAAAAACTCACCAAACTTGGCAGTCTCATCGGGCATGGCGAAAAATTTGATATTTTTTAACGTCTAATATGAACAGGAAGTGAGTTATGAATTTTTGAAAGTCCGACTTTTGCCCTTTTTTGCATGTTTACAGGGGTCATTCTTTTGCACCCTGATCCTAAAGGCTTCATCTGATTGCCTTAAAGTTCTGTCTGGAGCATCTTAAGACCTCGGACAAACACTGGGGCTAAAATTTTTTGTTTCCGAAATACTATATGACGGGGGCGCAGAGTCTGATTATTCTCCGTGGCAACAAAAGTTCCTGCAAAATGATTCAGATGATCCATCTTCTCGAAATTTTTCACATTTGAGGATATTCAGGCCCTGAAGACGGCTGCCAACTTATTTTTGATCGCAGTGGTAGCGCCACCAACTGGTTAAAACAAATACAAATTATTTTCGTTGATGTTTTTCTCCGGGCAGGTGAACAAAATCTACCTTATATTTGCTCGGATGAGTGTTTAGGCCTTGAGCATGTCACAATACGAAAGTCTTTCGCCTTCTTCAGAGTGTCACATGATGCTGTCTTGTGACCCGTCTTTATCAGCTGATGTTCCATGAGGGCGTGACTTACCTGTCACAAGAATGAAGGCAAGTCACGCCCCCCGCTGTCCGTTCACTCCGCCAAAATGCTGCTCCAGGTGGTAGAGAGGATGAAGGCTCCCTTGTCTCTGTTCATGGTTTTTATGCCTCGCTTGCAGATCTCAATGGCCTCTCTGATCCAGCGCTGTTGTTTGTTCTCTTCGGTGCGGATGACCCTGCCCTTCTCCCGGTCCATGATGTGGTTTTCCCTTTTGCAGTGGTCAGTGATTGCTGATTTGTAATGTTCATGTTGTGCTTGTTCTTTTACTGCTCTGATTTTTCATTTTTTTGACAGGTAAGTCACACCCTCATGGAACATCAGCTGATAAAGACGGGTCTCAAGACACCATCATGCGACACTCTGAAGAAGGCGAAAGACTCGCCGAAACATGTCAGGTAAAAAATTAACCTAAAACATAATTGTCTGCTTTTAATGAATCAGTCAAATATCAATAATAAGAAGACAAAATGAACCTAATACAAATAAATGAATGCTTAATAACTCCCCTGCACATGCTCCTAAAAATCCAAACCTTCACCTGTAAATAAAACGTCCCGACCTGAAGACATCTTAATGTTATTATTTTGTTATACACACAGTGCCGCCAAGTGGAATCAAAAATTTGTTTTTATTTTAATTTTCACGTACTGCACGGTGCCCTTTTGACGAATCCGACTGAAAATTAGTCAGAAAAGACTCAAGACAATGATCTTACTCTCTGCCGAATTTTGTGACGTTTTGGCAAAAGGCGTGGCTATTAAGGTGCTGAAAAGTCCGATTGTACTCTGTGGCAACAAAAGCTCCGGCAACATGACTCAGATCATCCTATCTTCTCGAAGTTGTACACATTTGAGGATACTTCAGCCCTGAAGACATCTACCAACTTATTTTATATCGTAGTAGTAGCGCCACCAACTGGTAAAAGCTAATACAAGTTATTTTCTTGGATGTTTTTCTCCGTGCAACTCAACAAGGTCGCCCTCATATATGCTCGGATGACTGTTTCGGCCATGAGGATGTCACAATACGAAATTCGTGATTTTTCGTGAAAAGTTGTGGGAGTGGCATTGCACTGTTCGGCAATAAAACAAAGCTGATTATGAGGTTCTAAATATGAACGACAACTCGTAAAACTTTACACACACATCAGGCCGAGCAAATTTATCAATATTTTATACGTTAGTTGTGCAGCTTTTTTGAAATGGCTCGCCATGGCCCTCGAGAAATGTTAAAAAAAAGCAGCTCTGGTTGAGTGTTTCACCTCGCTTTTTGTAAATTTTATGGAGTACAGTGAACCCTCGGTTATCGCGGTTAATGGGGACCGAGACCACCCGCGAAAACTGAAAATCCGCGAAGTAGCGGCGCACCTTCAAAAATGCTTAAAAAAAATATACAATATATATAATAAATATATATATATATATATATATATATATATATATATATATATATATATATATACGGGGAGAGAGAGAGTGAAATTCATGTTATAACAAAAAAACCAAATTATTATTAAAACGTATTATTTTTTTATTCCCCAGCCATTCTTTTTGTATTTATTTAATTACTCCGACTTTTACCTGCTGGTACGCCGTCCGGTGTGCCCTGTGAAATGAAAGGTGGCATTCTTTATTTATTTATTCATTTATTCATTCATAACTGACAGCCTCGCGCTCAGCTCGTGCCCGGGCAGAAGAGGTGCTCCAATTTGGCTTAACTGTGACACACGCCCGTCCTCCTCCCCCGGAGCTTCCATTCGGTTAAACTTAGGGGCCGCTTGGCACCGCCCGTGCCCGGGGAAGGTGCTCCTCTTCGGCTTACTGTGACGCGAGCATGCCCTCCTCCTCCGGAGCTTCCATTCGGTTAAACTTAGGGGCCGCTTGGAACCGCCCGTGCCCGGGGAAGGTGCTCCTCTTCGGCTTACTGTGACGCGAGCATGCCCTCCTCCTCCGGAGCTTCCATTCGGTTAAACTTAGGGGCCGCTTGGCACCGCCCGTGCCCGGGGAAGGTGCTCCTCTACGGCTTAACTGCCACGCACGCTGGCCGGAGCTCTGGTACGGTCCGAACCGCGCGAAACGTCGCCACCGATCGTGTCCGGGGGAACGTGCTCTTCTTCGTCCACTCTCCTCTTCGCCCACGCTCTTCTTCGGCGCACGCCGGCCGTCTAACCGCTCCAGCGCCCCGTCGTGCCGCTCGGCGAAACTACAATGCCCCCGAATATTTTTTAGACCCGCGAAGCACTGAACCTGCGAAAGGTGAACCGCGAAGTAGCGAGGGTTCACTGTATGTATAAGACCAAGACCTACAAAAAAGTCTCTTGGAGCAATGAGCTAGGTTTTACAGGAAGTCGGCCATTTTGAATTTACTTAAAAGGGGGCGGGTCACCACAATGGACTTTGTGTAGAAATTATTATTGGGGCCCGAGCAGCGACCGCGGCGAGGTCCCTATTGTTTTTGTAGAAAATATTATTACTTTTATTATTATTATTATTATTATTATTAGGGCCTGAGCAGCGACCGCTGCGAAGTCCCTATTGTTTTTGTAGAAATTATTATTATTATTTTTCCGATTGTTCGATCGCATTTTTGACCCCCGAAACATGCACAAAAACTCACCAAACCTGGCAGTCTCATCGGGCATGGCGAAAAATTTGATATTTTAACGTCTAATATGAACAGGAAGTGAGTTATGAATTTTTGAAAGTCCGACTTTTGCCCTTTTTTGCATGTTTACAGGGGTCATTCTTTTGCACCCTGATCCTAAAGGCTTCATCTGATTGCCTTAAAATTCTGTCTGTAGCATCTGAAGACCTGGGACAAACACTGGGGCTAAAATTTTTTGTTTCCGAAATACTATATGACGGGGGCGGGGCATCAAAGTTTTCACTTAAGATTTCCTTCGCCGCAATGGACAAAATGCTTAATAACTCTCCTGCACATGCTGCTAAAAATCCAAAACTTCACATGTACATAAAGAGTCTGTACCTGAAGACATCTATATGTTTATATTCAGTTATACACCTTGCGCCAATCAATATCATTTTTTACATTTTGACGTACTGCACGGTGCCCTTGTAACGAATCTGATTGAAAATTGGCTAGAAAAGACTCAAGACATTGATCTTACTCTATCCCTATTTTTGTGACTTTCCTTCGAAGGGCGTGGCTATTACGGTGCCGCAGAGTCTGATTATTCTCCGTGGCAACAAAAGTTCCTGCAAAATGATTCAGATGATCCATCTTCTCGAAATTTTTCACATTTGAGGATATTCAGGCCCTGAAGACGGCTGCCAACTTATTTTTGATCGCAGTGGTAGCGCCACCAACTGGTTAAAACAAATATAAATTATTTTCGTTGATGTTTTTCTCCGGGCATGTTAACAAAATCTACCTTATATTTGCTCGGATGAGTGTTTAGGCCTTGAGCATGTCACAATACGAAAGTCTTTCGCCTTCTTCAGAGTGTCACATGATGGTGTCTTGTGACCCGCCTTTATCAGCTGATGTTCCATGAGGGCGTGACTTACCTGTCACAAGAATGAAGGCAAGTCACGCCCCCCGCTGTCCGTTCACTCCGCCAAGATGCTGGTCCAGGTGGTAGAGAGGATGAAGGCTCCCTTGTCTCTGTTCATGGTTTTTATGCCTCGCTTGCAGATCTCAATGGCCTCTCTGATCCAGCGCTGTTGTTTGTTCTCTTCTGTGCGGATGACCCTGCCCTTCTCCCGGTCCATGATGTGGTTTTCCCTTTTGCAGTGGTCAGTGATTGCTGATTTGTAATGTTCATGTTGTGCTTGTTCTTTTACTGCTCTGATTTTTTTCATTTTTTTGACAGGTAAGTCACACCCTCATGGAACATCAGCTCAAGACACCATCATGCGACACTCTGAAGTAGGCGAAAGACTCGCCGAAACATGTCAGGTAAAAAATTAACCTAAAACATAATTGTCTGCTTTTAATGAATCAGTCAAATATCAATAATAAGAAGACAAAATGAACCTAATACAAATAAATGAATGCTTAATAACTCCCCTGCACATGCTCCTAAAAATCCAAACCTTCACCTGTAAATAAAACGTCCCGACCTGAAGACATCTTAATGTTATTATTTTGTTATACACACAGTGCCGCCAAGTGGAATCAAAAATGTGTTTTTATTTTAATTGTCACGTACTGCACGGTGCCCTTTCGACGAATCCGACTGAAAATTAGTCAGAAAAGACTCAAGACAATGATCTTACTCTCTGCCGAATTTTGTGACGTTTTGGCAAAAGGCGTGGCTATTACGGTGCTGAAAAGTCCGATTGTACTCTGTGGCAACAAAAGCTCCAGCAACATGACTCAGATGATCCTATCTTCTCGAAGTTGCACACATTTGAGGATACTTCAGCCCTGAAGACATCTACCAACTTATTTTTCATCGTAGTAGTAGCGCCCCCAACTGGTAAAAGCTAATACAAGTTATTTTCTTGGATGTTTTTCTCCGTGCAACTCAACAAGGTCGCCCTCATATATGCTCGGATGACTGTTTCGGCCATGAGGATGTCACAATACGAAATTCGTCCTTTTTCATGAAAAGTTGTGGGAGTGGCATTGCACTGTTCGGCAATAAAACAAAGCTGATTATGAGGTTCTAAATATGAACGACAACTCGTGAAACTTTACACACACATCAGGCCGAGCAAATTTATCAATATTTTATACGTTAGTTGTGCAGCTTTTTTGAAATGGCTCGCCATGGCCCTCGAGAAATGTTCAAAAAAGCAGCCCTGGTTGAGTGTTTCACCTCGCTTTTTGTAAATTTTATGGAGTACAGTGAACCCTCGGTTATCGCGGTTAATGGGGACCGAGACCACCCGCGAAAACTGAAAATCCGCGAAGTAGCGGCGCACCTTCAAAAATGCTTAAAAAAAATATATAATAAATATATAAATATATATATATATATATATATATATATATATATATATATATATATATATATATATATATATATATATACGGGGGGAGAGAGAGAGAGAGAGAGTGAAATTCATGTTATAACAAAAAAAACAAATTATTATTAAAACTTATTATTTTTTTATTCCCCAACCATTCTTTTTGTATTTATTTAATTACTCCGACTTTTACCTGCTGGTACGCCGTCCGGTGTGCCCTGTGAAATGAAAGGTGGCATTCTTTATTTATTTATTCATTTATTCATTCATAACTGACAGCCTCGCGCTCCGCTTGTGCCCGGCAGAAGAGGTGCTCCAATTCGGCTTAACTGTGACACACGCCCGCCCTCCTCCCCCGGAGCTTCCATTCGGTTAAACTTAGGGGCCGCTTGGCACCGCCCGTGCCCGGGGAAGGTGCTCCTCTTCGGCTTACTGTGACGCGAGCATGCCCTCCTCCTCCGGAGCTTCCATTCGGTTAAACTTAGGGGCCGCTTGGAACCGCCCGTGCCCGGGGAAGGTGCTCCTCTTCGGCTTACTGTGACGCGAGCATGCCCTCCTCCTCCGGAGCTTCCATTCGGTTAAACTCAGGGGCCGCTTGGAACCGCCCGTGCCCGGGGAAGGTGCTCCTCTACGGCTTAACTGCCACGCACGCCGGCCGGAGCTCTGGTACGGTCCGAACCGCGCGAAACGTCGTCACCGATCGTGTCCGGGGGAACGTGCTCTTCTTCGTCCACTCTCCTCTTCGCCCACGCTCTTCTTCGGCGCACGCCGGCCGTCTAACCGCTCCAGCGCCCCGTCGTGCCGCTCGGCGAAACTACAATGCCCCCGAATATTTTTTAGACCCGCGAAGCACTGAACCCGCGAAAGGTGAACCTCGAAGTAGCGAGGGTTCACTGTATGTATAAGACCAAGACCTACAAAAAAGTCTCTTGGAGCAATGAGCTAGGTTTTACAGGAAGTCGGCCATTTTGAATTTACTTAAAAGGGGGCGGGTCTCCACAATGGACTTTGTGTAGAAATTATTATTGGGGCCCGAGCAGCGACCGCGGCGAGGTCCCTATTGTTTTTGTAGAAAATATTATTACTTTTATTATTATTATTATTATTATTATTATTATTATTAGGGCCTGAGCAGCGACCGCTGCGAAGTCCCTATTGTTTTTGTAGAAATTATTATTATTATTATTTTTCCGATTGTTCGATCGCATTTTTGACCCCCGAAACATGCACAAAAACTCACCAAACTTGGCAGTCTCATCGGGCATGGCGAAAAATTTGATATTTTTTAACGTCTAATATGAACAGGAAGTGAGTTATGAATTTTTGAAAGTCCGACTTTTGCCCTTTTTTGCATGTTTACAGGGGTCATTCTTTTGCACCCTGATCCTAAAGGCTTCATCTGATTGCCTTAAAGTTCTGTCTGGAGCATCTTAAGACCTGGGACAAACACTGGGGCTAAAATTTTTTGTTTCCGAAATACTATATGACGGGGGCGGGGCTTCAAAGTTTTCACTTAAGATTTCCTTTGCCGCAATGGACAAAATGCTTAATAACTCTCCTGCCCGTGCTGCTAAAAATCCAAAACTTCACATGTACATAAAGAGTCGGTACCTGAAGACATCTATATGTTTATATTCAGTTATACACCTTGCGCCAATCAATATAAATGTTTACATTTTGACGTACTGCACGGTGCCCTTTTAACGAATCCGACTGAAAATTGGCTAGAAAAGACTCAAGACATTGATCTTACTCTATCCCTATTTTTATGACTTTCCTTCAAAGGGCGTGGCTATTACGGTGCCGCAGAGTCTGATTATTCTCCGTGGCAACAAAAGTTCCTGCAAAATGATTCAGATGATCCATCTTCTGGAAATCTTTCACATTTGAGGATATTCAGGCCCTGAAGACGGCTGCCAACTTATTTTTGATCGCAGTGGTAGCGCCACCAACTGGTTAAAACAAATACAAATTATTTTCGTTGATGTTTTTCTCCGGGCAGGTTAACAAAATCTACCTTATATTTGCTCGGATGAGTGTTTAGGCCTTGAGCATGTCACAATACGAAAGTCTTTCGCCTTCTTCAGAGTGTCACATGATGGTGTCTTGTGACCCGTCTTTATCAGCTGATGTTCCATGAGGGCGTGACTTACCTGTCACAAGAATGAAGGCAAGTCACGCCCCCCGCTGTCCGTTCACTCCGCCAAGATGCTGGTCCAGGTGGTAGAGAGGATGAAGGCTCCCTTGTCTCTGTTCATGGTTTTTATGCCTCGCTTGCAGATCTCAATGGCCTCTCTGATCCAGCGCTGTTGTTTGTTCTCTTCTGTGCGGATGACCCTGCCCTTCTCCCGGTCCATGATGTGGTTTTCCCTTTTGCAGTGGTCAGTGATTGCTGATTTGTAATGTTCATGTTGTGCTTGTTCTTTTACTGCTCTGATTTTTTCATTTTTTTGACAGGTAAGTCACACCCTCATGGAACATCAGCTCAAGACACCATCATGCGACACTCTGAAGAAGGCGAAAGACTCGCCGAAACATGTCAGGTAAAAAATTAACCTAAAACATAATTGTCTGCTTTTAATGAATCAGTCAAATATCAATAATAAGAAGACAAAATGAACCTAATACAAATAAATGAATGCTTAATAACTCCCCTGCACATGCTCCTAAAAATCCAAACCTTCACCTGTAAATAAAACGTCCCGACCTGAAGACATCTTAATGTTATTATTTTGTTATACACACAGTGCCGCCAAGTGGAATCAAAAATTTGTTTTTATTTTAATTTTCACGTACTGCATGGTGCCCTTTTGACGAATCCGACTGAAAATTAGTCAGAAAAGACTTAAGACAATGATCTTACTCTCTGCCGAATTTTGTGACGTTTTGGCAAAAGGCGTGGCTATTAAGGTGCTGAAAAGTCCGATTGTACTCTGTGGCAACAAAAGCTCCGGCAACATGACTCAGATGATCCTATCTTCTCGAAGTTGTACACATTTGAGGATACTTCAGCCCTGAAGACATCTACCAACTTATTTTACATCGTAGTAGTAGCGCCACCAACTGGTAAAAGCTAATACAAGTTATTTTCTTGGATGTTTTTCTCCGTGCAACTCAACAAGGTCGCCCTCATATATGCTCGGATGACTGTTTCGGCCATGAGGATGTCACAATACGAAATTCGTGATTTTTCGTGAAAAGTTGTGGGAGTGGCATTGCACTGTTCAGCAATAAAACAAAGCTGATTATGAGGTTCTAAATATGAACGACAACTCGTAAAACTTTACACACACATCAGGCCGAGCAAATTTATCAATATTTTATACGTTAGTTGTGCAGCTTTTTTGAAATGGCTCGCCATGGCCCTCGAGAAATGTTAAAAAAAAGCAGCTCTGGTTGAGTGTTTCACCTCGCTTTTTGTAAATTTTATGGAGTACAGTGAACCCTCGGTTATCGCGGTTAATGGGGACCGAGACCACCCGCGAAAACTGAAAATCCGCGAAGTAGCGGCGCACCTTCAAAAATGCTTAAAAAAAAAATACAATATATATAATAAATATATAAATATATATATATATATATATATATATATATATATATATATATATACGGGGAGAGAGAGAGTGAAATTCATGTTATAACAAAAAAAACAAATTATTATTAAAACGTATTATTTTTTTATTCCCCAGCCATTCTTTTTGTATTTATTTAATTACTCCGACTTTTACCTGCTGGTACGCCGTCCGGTGTGCCCTGTGAAATGAAAGGTGGCATTCTTTATTTATTTATTCATTTATTCATTCATAACTGACAGCCTCGCGCTCCGCTCGTGCCCGGGCAGAAGAGGTGCTCCAATTTGGCTTAACTGTGACACACGCCCGTCCTCCTCCCCCGGAGCTTCCATTCGGTTAAACTTAGGGGCCGCTTGGCACCGCCCGTGCCCGGGGAAGGTGCTCCTCTTCGGCTTACTGTGACGCGAGCATGCCCTCCTCCTCCGGAGCTTCCATTCGGTTAAACTTAGGGGCCGCTTGGAACCGCCCGTGCCCGGGGAAGGTGCTCCTCTTCGGCTTACTGTGACGCGAGCATGCCCTCCTCCTCCGGAGCTTCCATTCGGTTAAACTTAGGGGCCGCTTGGCACTACCCGTGCCCGGGGAAGGTGCTCCTCTACGGCTTAACTGCCACGCACGCTGGCCGGAGCTCTGGTACGGTCCGAACCGCGCGAAACGTCGCCACCGATCGTGTCCGGGGGAACGTGCTCTTCTTCGTCCACTCTCCTCTTCGCCCACGCTCTTCTTCGGCGCACGCCGGCCGTCTAACCGCTCCAGCGCCCCGTCGTGCCGCTCGGCGAAACTACAATGCCCCCGAATATTTTTTAGACCCGCGAAGCACTGAACCCGCGAAAGGTGAACCGCGAAGTAGCGAGGGTTCACTGTATGTATAAGACCAAGACCTACAAAAAAGTCTCTTGGAGCAATGAGCTAGGTTTTACAGGAAGTCGGCCATTTTTAATTTACTTAAAAGGGGGCGGGTCACCACAATGGACTTTGTGTAGAAATTATTATTGGGGCCCGAGCAGCGACCGTGGCGAGGTCCCTATTGTTTTTGTAGAAAATATTATTACTTTTATTATTATTATTATTATTATTATTAGGGCCTGAGCAGCGACCGCTGCGAAGTCCCTATTGTTTTTGTTGAAATTATTATTATTATTATTTTTCCGATTGTTCGATCGCATTTTTGACCCCTGAAACATGCACAAAAACTCACCAAACTTGGCAGTCTCATCGGGCATGGCGAAAAATTTGATATTTTAACGTCTAATATGAACAGGAAGTGAGTTATGAATTTTTGAAAGTCCGACTTTTGCCCTTTTTTGCATGTTTACAGGGGTCATTCTTTTGCACCCTGATCCTAAAGGCTTCATCTGATTGCCTTAAAATTCTGTCTGTAGCATCTGAAGACCTGGCACAAACACTGGGGCTAAAATTTTTTGTTTCCGAAATACTATATGACGGGGGCGGGGCATCAAAGTTTTCACTTAAGATTTCCTTCGCCGCAATGGACAAAATGCTTAATAACTCTCCTGCACATGCTGCTAAAAATCCAAAACTTCACATGTACATAAAGAGTCTGTACCTGAAGACATCTATATGTTTATATTCAGTTATACACCTTGCGCCAATCAATATCATTTTTTACATTTTGACGTACTGCACGGTGCCCTTTTAACGAATCTGATTGAAAATTGGCTAGAAAAGACTCAAGACATTGATCTTACTCTATCCCTATTTTTGTGACTTTCCTTCGAAGGGCGTGGCTATTACGGTGCCGCAGAGTCTGATTATTCTCCGTGGCAACAAAAGTTCCTGCAAAATGATTCAGATGATCCATCTTCTCGAAATTTTTCACATTTGAGGATATTCAGGCCCTGAAGACGGCTGCCAACTTATTTTTGATCGCAGTGGTAGCGCCACCAACTGGTTAAAACAAATACAAATTATTTTCGTTGATTTTTTTCTCCGGGCAGGTTAACAAAATCTACCTTACATTTGCTCGGATGAGTGTTTAGGCCTTGAGGATGTCACAATACGAAAGTCTTTCGCCTTCTTCAGAGTGTCACATGATGGTGTCTTGTGGCCCGTCTTTATCAGCTGATGTTCCATGAGGGCGTGACTTACCTGTCACAAGAATGAAGGCAAGTCACGCCCCCCGCTGTCCGTTCACTCCGCCAAAATGCTGCTCCAGGTGGTAGAGAGGATGAAGGCTCCCTTGTCTCTGTTCATGGTTTTTATGCCTCGCTTGCAGATCTCAATGGCCTCTCTGATCCAGCGCTGTTGTTTGTTCTCTTCGGTGCGGATGACCCTGCCCTTCTCCCGGTCCATGATGTGGTTTTCCCTTTTGCAGTGGTCAGTGATTGCTGATTTGTAATGTTCATGTTGTGCTTGTTCTTTTACTGCTCTGATTTTTCATTTTTTTGACAGGTAAGTCACACCCTCATGGAACATCAGCTGATAAAGACGGGTCTCAAGACACCATCATGCGACACTCTGAAGAAGGCGAAAGACTCGCCGAAACATGTCAGGTAAAAAATTAACCTAAAACATAATTGTCTGCTTTTAATGAATCAGTCAAATATCAATAATAAGAAGACAAAATGAACCTAATACAAATAAATGAATGCTTAATAACTCCCCTGCACATGCTCCTAAAAATCCAAACCTTCACCTGTAAATAAAACGTCCCGACCTGAAGACATCTTAATGTTATTATTTTGTTATACACACAGTGCCGCCAAGTGGAATCAAAAATTTGTTTTTATTTTAATTTTCACGTACTGCACGGTGCCCTTTTGACGAATCCGACTGAAAATTTGTCAGAAAAGACTCAAGACAATGATCTTACTCTCTGCCGAATTTTGTGACGTTTTGGCAAAAGGCGTGGCTATCAAGGTGCTGAAAAGTCCGATTGTACTCTGTGGCAACAAAAGCTCCGGCAACATGACTCAGATCATCCTATCTTCTCGAAGTTGTACACATTTGAGGATACTTCAGCCCTGAAGACATCTACCAACTTATTTTATATCGTAGTAGTAGCGCCACCAACTGGTAAAAGCTAATACAAGTTATTTTCTTGGATGTTTTTCTCCGTGCAACTCAACAAGGTCGCCCTCATATATGCTCGGATGACTGTTTCGGCCATGAGGATGTCACAATACGAAATTCGTGATTTTTCGTGAAAAGTTGTGGGAGTGGCATTGCACTGTTCGGCAATAAAACAAAGCTGATTATGAGGTTCTAAATATGAACGACAACTCGTAAAACTTTACACACACATCAGGCCGAGCAAATTTATCAATATTTTATACGTTAGTTGTGCAGCTTTTTTGAAATGGCTCGCCATGGCCCTCGAGAAATGTTAAAAAAAAGCAGCTCTGGTTGAGTGTTTCACCTCGCTTTTTGTAAATTTTATGGAGTACAGTGAACCCTCGGTTATCGCGGTTAATGGGGACCGAGACCACCCGCGAAAACTGAAAATCCGCGAAGTAGCGGCGCACCTTCAAAAATGCTTAAAAAAAATATACAATATATATAATAAATATATATATATATATATATATATATATATATATATATACGGGGAGAGAGAGAGTGAAATTCATGTTATAACAAAAAAACCAAATTATTATTAAAACGTATTATTTTTTTATTCCCCAGCCATTCTTTTTGTATTTATTTAATTACTCCGACTTTTACCTGCTGGTACGCCGTCCGGTGTGCCCTGTGAAATGAAAGGTGGCATTCTTTATTTATTTATTCATTTATTCATTCATAACTGACAGCCTCGCGCTCCGCTCGTGCCCGGGCAGAAGAGGTGCTCCAATTTGGCTTAACTGTGACACACGCCCGTCCTCCTCCGTCCGGAGCTTCCATTCGGTTAAACTTAGGGGCCGCTTGGCACCGCCCGTGCCCGGGGAAGGTGCTCCTCTTCGGCTTACTGTGACGCGAGCATGCCCTCCTCCTCCGGAGCTTCCATTCGGTTAAACTTAGGGGCCGCTTGGAACCGCCCGTGCCCGGGGAAGGTGCTCCTCTTCGGCTTACTGTGACGCGAGCATGCCCTCCTCCTCCGGAGCTTCCATTCGGTTAAACTTAGGGGCCGCTTGGCACCGCCCGTGCCCGGGGAAGGTGCTCCTCTACGGCTTAACTGCCACGCACGCTGGCCGGAGCTCTGGTACGGTCCGAACCGCGCGTAACGTCGCCACCGATCGTGTCCGGGGGAACGTGCTCTTCTTCGTCCACTCTCCTCTTCGCCCACGCTCTTCTTCGGCGCACGCCGGCCGTCTAACCGCTCCAGCGCCCCGTCGTGCCGCTCGGCGAAACTACAATGCCCCCGAATATTTTTTAGACCCGCGAAGCACTGAACCTGCGAAAGGTGAACCGCGAAGTAGCGAGGGTTCACTGTATGTATAAGACCAAGACCTACAAAAAAGTCTCTTGGAGCAATGAGCTAGGTTTTACAGGAAGTCGGCCATTTTGAATTTACTTAAAAGGGGGCGGGTCACCACAATGGACTTTGTGTAGAAATTATTATTGGGGCCCGAGCAGCGACCGCGGCGAGGTCCCTATTGTTTTTGTAGAAAATATTATTACTTTTATTATTATTATTATTATTATTATTAGGGCCTGAGCAGCGACCGCTGCGAAGTCCCTATTGTTTTTGTAGAAATTATTATTATTATTTTTCCGATTGTTCGATCGCATTTTTGACCCCCGAAACATGCACAAAAACTCACCAAACCTGGCAGTCTCATCGGGCATGGCGAAAAATTTGATATTTTAACGTCTAATATGAACAGGAAGTGAGTTATGAATTTTTGAAAGTCCGACTTTTGCCCTTTTTTGCATGTTTACAGGGGTCATTCTTTTGCACCCTGATCCTAAAGGCTTCATCTGATTGCCTTAAAATTCTGTCTGTAGCATCTGAAGACCTGGGACAAACACTGGGGCTAAAATTTTTTGTTTCCGAAATACTATATGACGGGGGCGGGGCATCAAAGTTTTCACTTAAGATTTCCTTCGCCGCAATGGACAAAATGCTTAATAACTCTCCTGCACATGCTGCTAAAAATCCAAAACTTCACATGTACATAAAGAGTCTGTACCTGAAGACATCTATATGTCTATATTCAGTTATACACCTTGCGCCAATCAATATCATTTTTTACATTTTGACGTACTGCACGGTGCCCTTGTAACGAATCTGATTGAAAATTGGCTAGAAAAGACTCAAGACATTGATCTTACTCTATCCCTATTTTTGTGACTTTCCTTCGAAGGGCGTGGCTATTACGGTGCCGCAGAGTCTGATTATTCTCCGTGGCAACAAAAGTTCCTGCAAAATGATTCAGATGATCCATCTTCTCGAAATTTTTCACATTTGAGGATATTCAGGCCCTGAAGACGGCTGCCAACTTATTTTTGATCGCAGTGGTAGCGCCACCAACTGGTTAAAACAAATATAAATTATTTTCGTTGATGTTTTTCTCCGGGCATGTTAACAAAATCTACCTTATATTTGCTCGGATGAGTGTTTAGGCCTTGAGCATGTCACAATACGAAAGTCTTTCGCCTTCTTCAGAGTGTCACATGATGGTGTCTTGTGACCCGCCTTTATCAGCTGATGTTCCATGAGGGCGTGACTTACCTGTCACAAGAATGAAGGCAAGTCACGCCCCCCGCTGTCCGTTCACTCCGCCAAGATGCTGGTCCAGGTGGTAGAGAGGATGAAGGCTCCCTTGTCTCTGTTCATGGTTTTTATGCCTCGCTTGCAGATCTCAATGGCCTCTCTGATCCAGCGCTGTTGTTTGTTCTCTTCTGTGCGGATGACCCTGCCCTTCTCCCGGTCCATGATGTGGTTTTCCCTTTTGCAGTGGTCAGTGATTGCTGATTTGTAATGTTCATGTTGTGCTTGTTCTTTTACTGCTCTGATTTTTTTCATTTTTTTGACAGGTAAGTCACACCCTCATGGAACATCAGCTCAAGACACCATCATGCGACACTCTGAAGTAGGCGAAAGACTCGCCGAAACATGTCAGGTAAAAAATTAACCTAAAACATAATTGTCTGCTTTTAATGAATCAGTCAAATATCAATAATAAGAAGACAAAATGAACCTAATACAAATAAATGAATGCTTAATAACTCCCCTGCACATGCTCCTAAAAATCCAAACCTTCACCTGTAAATAAAACGTCCCGACCTGAAGACATCTTAATGTTATTATTTTGTTATACACACAGTGCCGCCAAGTGGAATCAAAAATTTGTTTTTATTTTAATTGTCACGTACTGCACGGTGCCCTTTCGACGAATCCGACTGAAAATTAGTCAGAAAAGACTCAAGACAATGATCTTACTCTCTGCCGAATTTTGTGACGTTTTGGCAAAAGGCGTGGCTATTACGGTGCTGAAAAGTCCGATTGTACTCTGTGGCAACAAAAGCTCCAGCAACATGACTCAGATGATCCTATCTTCTCGAAGTTGCACACATTTGAGGATACTTCAGCCCTGAAGACATCTACCAACTTATTTTTCATCGTAGTAGTAGCGCCCCCAACTGGTAAAAGCTAATACAAGTTATTTTCTTGGAATTTTTTCTCCGTGCAACTCAACAAGGTCGCCCTCATATATGCTCGGATGACTGTTTCGGCCATGAGGATGTCACAATACGAAATTCGTCCTTTTTCATGAAAAGTTGTGGGAGTGGCATTGCACTGTTCGGCAATAAAACAAAGCTGATTATGAGGTTCTAAATATGAACGACAACTCGTGAAACTTTACACACACATCAGGCCGAGCAAATTTATCAATATTTTATACGTTAGTTGTGCAGCTTTTTTGAAATGGCTCGCCATGGCCCTCGAGAAATGTTCAAAAAAGCAGCCCTGGTTGAGTGTTTCACCTCGCTTTTTGTAAATTTTATGGAGTACAGTGAACCCTCGGTTATCGCGGTTAATGGGGACTGAGACCACCCGCGAAAACTGAAAATCCGCAAAGTAGCGGCGCACCTTCAAAAATGCTTAAAAAAAATATATAATAAATATATAAATATATATATATATATATATATATATATATATATATATATATATATACGGGGGGAGAGAGAGAGAGAGAGAGTGAAATTCATGTTATAACAAAAAAAACAAATTATTATTAAAACTTATTATTTTTTTATTCCCCAACCATTCTTTTTGTATTTATTTAATTACTCCGACTTTTACCTGCTGGTACGCCGTCCGGTGTGCCCTGTGAAATGAAAGGTGGCATTCTTTATTTATTTATTCATTTATTCATTCATAACTGACAGCCTCGCGCTCCGCTTGTGCCCGGCAGAAGAGGTGCTCCAATTCGGCTTAACTGTGACACACGCCCGCCCTCCTCCCCCGGAGCTTCCATTCGGTTAAACTTAGGGGCCGCTTGGCACCGCCCGTGCCCGGGGAAGGTGCTCCTCTTCGGCTTACTGTGACGCGAGCATGCCCTCCTCCTCCGGAGCTTCCATTCGGTTAAACTTAGGGGCCGCTTGGAACCGCCCGTGCCCGGGGAAGGTGCTCCTCTTCGGCTTACTGTGACGCGAGCATGCCCTCCTCCTCCGGAGCTTCCATTCGGTTAAACTCAGGGGCCGCTTGGAACCGCCCGTGCCCGGGGAAGGTGCTCCTCTACGGCTTAACTGCCACGCACGCCGGCCGGAGCTCTGGTACGGTCCGAACCGCGCGAAACGTCGCCACCGATCGTGTCCGGGGGAACGTGCTCTTCTTCGTCCACTCTCCTCTTCGCCCACGCTCTTCTTCGGCGCACGCCGGCCGTCTAACCGCTCCAGCGCCCCGTCGTGCCGCTCGGCGAAACTACAATGCCCCCGAATATTTTTTAGACCCGCGAAGCACTGAACCCGCGAAAGGTGAACCTCGAAGTAGCGAGGGTTCACTGTATGTATAAGACCAAGACCTACAAAAAAGTCTCTTGGAGCAATGAGCTAGGTTTTACAGGAAGTCGGCCATTTTGAATTTACTTAAAAGGGGGCGGGTCTCCACAATGGACTTTGTGTAGAAATTATTATTGGGGCCCGAGCAGCGACCGCGGCGAGGTCCCTATTGTTTTTGTAGAAAATATTATTACTTTTATTATTATTATTATTATTATTATTATTATTATTAGGGCCTGAGCAGCGACCGCTGCGAAGTCCCTATTGTTTTTGTAGAAATTATTATTATTATTATTTTTCCGATTGTTCGATCGCATTTTTGACCCCCGAAACATGCACAAAAACTCACCAAACTTGGCAGTCTCATCGGGCATGGCGAAAAATTTGATATTTTTTAACGTCTAATATGAACAGGAAGTGAGTTATGAATTTTTGAAAGTCCGACTTTTGCCCTTTTTTGCATGTTTACAGGGGTCATTCTTTTGCACCCTGATCCTAAAGGCTTCATCTGATTGCCTTAAAGTTCTGTCTGGAGCATCTTAAGACCTGGGACAAACACTGGGGCTAAAATTTTTTGTTTCCGAAATACTATATGACGGGGGCGGGGCTTCAAAGTTTTCACTTAAGATTTCCTTTGCCGCAATGGACAAAATGCTTAATAACTCTCCTGCCCGTGCTGCTAAAAATCCAAAACTTCACATGTACATAAAGAGTCGGTACCTGAAGACATCTATATGTTTATATTCAGTTATACACCTTGCGCCAATCAATATAAATGTTTACATTTTGACGTACTGCACGGTGCCCTTTTAACGAATCCGACTGAAAATTGGCTAGAAAAGACTCAAGACATTGATCTTACTCTATCCCTATTTTTATGACTTTCCTTCAAAGGGCGTGGCTATTACGGTGCCGCAGAGTCTGATTATTCTCCGTGGCAACAAAAGTTCCTGCAAAATGATTCAGATGATCCATCTTCTGGAAATCTTTCACATTTGAGGATATTCAGGCCCTGAAGACGGCTGCCAACTTATTTTTGATCGCAGTGGTAGCGCCACCAACTGGTTAAAACAAATACAAATTATTTTCGTTGATGTTTTTCTCCGGGCAGGTTAACAAAATCTACCTTATATTTGCTCGGATGAGTGTTTAGGCCTTGAGCATGTCACAATACGAAAGTCTTTCGCCTTCTTCAGAGTGTCACATGATGGTGTCTTGTGACCCGTCTTTATCAGCTGATGTTCCATGAGGGCGTGACTTACCTGTCACAAGAATGAAGGCAAGTCACGCCCCCCGCTGTCCGTTCACTCCGCCAAGATGCTGGTCCAGGTGGTAGAGAGGATGAAGGCTCCCTTGTCTCTGTTCATGGTTTTTATGCCTCGCTTGCAGATCTCAATGGCCTCTCTGATCCAGCGCTGTTGTTTGTTCTCTTCTGTGCGGATGACCCTGCCCTTCTCCCGGTCCATGATGTGGTTTTCCCTTTTGCAGTGGTCAGTGATTGCTGATTTGTAATGTTCATGTTGTGCTTGTTCTTTTACTGCTCTGATTTTTTCATTTTTTTGACAGGTAAGTCACACCCTCATGGAACATCAGCTCAAGACACCATCATGCGACACTCTGAAGAAGGCGAAAGACTCGCCGAAACATGTCAGGTAAAAAATTAACCTAAAACATAATTGTCTGCTTTTAATGAATCAGTCAAATATCAATAATAAGAAGACAAAATGAACCTAATACAAATAAATGAATGCTTAATAACTCCCCTGCACATGCTCCTAAAAATCCAAACCTTCACCTGTAAATAAAACGTCCCGACCTGAAGACATCTTAATGTTATTATTTTGTTATACACACAGTGCCGCCAAGTGGAATCAAAAATTTGTTTTTATTTTAATTTTCACGTACTGCATGGTGCCCTTTTGACGAATCCGACTGAAAATTAGTCAGAAAAGACTTAAGACAATGATCTTACTCTCTGCCGAATTTTGTGACGTTTTGGCAAAAGGCGTGGCTATTAAGGTGCTGAAAAGTCCGATTGTACTCTGTGGCAACAAAAGCTCCGGCAACATGACTCAGATGATCCTATCTTCTCGAAGTTGTACACATTTGAGGATACTTCAGCCCTGAAGACATCTACCAACTTATTTTACATCGTAGTAGTAGCGCCACCAACTGGTAAAAGCTAATACAAGTTATTTTCTTGGATGTTTTTCTCCGTGCAACTCAACAAGGTCGCCCTCATATATGCTCGGATGACTGTTTCGGCCATGAGGATGTCACAATACGAAATTCGTGATTTTTCGTGAAAAGTTGTGGGAGTGGCATTGCACTGTTCAGCAATAAAACAAAGCTGATTATGAGGTTCTAAATATGAACGACAACTCGTAAAACTTTACACACACATCAGGCCGAGCAAATTTATCAATATTTTATACGTTAGTTGTGCAGCTTTTTTGAAATGGCTCGCCATGGCCCTCGAGAAATGTTAAAAAAAAGCAGCTCTGGTTGAGTGTTTCACCTCGCTTTTTGTAAATTTTATGGAGTACAGTGAACCCTCGGTTATCGCGGTTAATGGGGACCGAGACCACCCGCGAAAACTGAAAATCCGCGAAGTAGCGGCGCACCTTCAAAAATGCTTAAAAAAAAAATACAATATATATAATAAATATATAAATATATATATATATATATATATATATATATATATATATATATACGGGGAGAGAGAGAGTGAAATTCATGTTATAACAAAAAAAACAAATTATTATTAAAACGTATTATTTTTTTATTCCCCAGCCATTCTTTTTGTATTTATTTAATTACTCCGACTTTTACCTGCTGGTACGCCGTCCGGTGTGCCCTGTGAAATGAAAGGTGGCATTCTTTATTTATTTATTCATTTATTCATTCATAACTGACAGCCTCGCGCTCCGCTCGTGCCCGGGCAGAAGAGGTGCTCCAATTTGGCTTAACTGTGACACACGCCCGTCCTCCTCCCCCGGAGCTTCCATTCGGTTAAACTTAGGGGCCGCTTGGCACCGCCCGTGCCCGGGGAAGGTGCTCCTCTTCGGCTTACTGTGACGCGAGCATGCCCTCCTCCTCCGGAGCTTCCATTCGGTTAAACTTAGGGGCCGCTTGGAACCGCCCGTGCCCGGGGAAGGTGCTCCTCTTCGGCTTACTGTGACGCGAGCATGCCCTCCTCCTCCGGAGCTTCCATTCGGTTAAACTTAGGGGCCGCTTGGCACTACCCGTGCCCGGGGAAGGTGCTCCTCTACGGCTTAACTGCCACGCACGCTGGCCGGAGCTCTGGTACGGTCCGAACCGCGCGAAACGTCGCCACCGATCGTGTCCGGGGGAACGTGCTCTTCTTCGTCCACTCTCCTCTTCGCCCACGCTCTTCTTCGGCGCACGCCGGCCGTCTAACCGCTCCAGCGCCCCGTCGTGCCGCTCGGCGAAACTACAATGCCCCCGAATATTTTTTAGACCCGCGAAGCACTGAACCCGCGAAAGGTGAACCGCGAAGTAGCGAGGGTTCACTGTATGTATAAGACCAAGACCTACAAAAAAGTCTCTTGGAGCAATGAGCTAGGTTTTACAGGAAGTCGGCCATTTTTAATTTACTTAAAAGGGGGCGGGTCACCACAATGGACTTTGTGTAGAAATTATTATTGGGGCCCGAGCAGCGACCGTGGCGAGGTCCCTATTGTTTTTGTAGAAAATATTATTACTTTTATTATTATTATTATTATTATTATTAGGGCCTGAGCAGCGACCGCTGCGAAGTCCCTATTGTTTTTGTTGAAATTATTATTATTATTATTTTTCCGATTGTTCGATCGCATTTTTGACCCCTGAAACATGCACAAAAACTCACCAAACTTGGCAGTCTCATCGGGCATGGCGAAAAATTTGATATTTTAACGTCTAATATGAACAGGAAGTGAGTTATGAATTTTTGAAAGTCCGACTTTTGCCCTTTTTTGCATGTTTACAGGGGTCATTCTTTTGCACCCTGATCCTAAAGGCTTCATCTGATTGCCTTAAAATTCTGTCTGTAGCATCTGAAGACCTGGCACAAACACTGGGGCTAAAATTTTTTGTTTCCGAAATACTATATGACGGGGGCGGGGCATCAAAGTTTTCACTTAAGATTTCCTTCGCCGCAATGGACAAAATGCTTAATAACTCTCCTGCACATGCTGCTAAAAATCCAAAACTTCACATGTACATAAAGAGTCTGTACCTGAAGACATCTATATGTTTATATTCAGTTATACACCTTGCGCCAATCAATATCATTTTTTACATTTTGACGTACTGCACGGTGCCCTTTTAACGAATCTGATTGAAAATTGGCTAGAAAAGACTCAAGACATTGATCTTACTCTATCCCTATTTTTGTGACTTTCCTTCGAAGGGCGTGGCTATTACGGTGCCGCAGAGTCTGATTATTCTCCGTGGCAACAAAAGTTCCTGCAAAATGATTCAGATGATCCATCTTCTCGAAATTTTTCACATTTGAGGATATTCAGGCCCTGAAGACGGCTGCCAACTTATTTTTGATCGCAGTGGTAGCGCCACCAACTGGTTAAAACAAATACAAATTATTTTCGTTGATTTTTTTCTCCGGGCAGGTTAACAAAATCTACCTTACATTTGCTCGGATGAGTGTTTAGGCCTTGAGGATGTCACAATACGAAAGTCTTTCGCCTTCTTCAGAGTGTCACATGATGGTGTCTTGTGGCCCGTCTTTATCAGCTGATGTTCCATGAGGGCGTGACTTACCTGTCACAAGAATGAAGGCAAGTCACGCCCCCCGCTGTCCGTTCACTCCGCCAAAATGCTGCTCCAGGTGGTAGAGAGGATGAAGGCTCCCTTGTCTCTGTTCATGGTTTTTATGCCTCGCTTGCAGATCTCAATGGCCTCTCTGATCCAGCGCTGTTGTTTGTTCTCTTCGGTGCGGATGACCCTGCCCTTCTCCCGGTCCATGATGTGGTTTTCCCTTTTGCAGTGGTCAGTGATTGCTGATTTGTAATGTTCATGTTGTGCTTGTTCTTTTACTGCTCTGATTTTTCATTTTTTTGACAGGTAAGTCACACCCTCATGGAACATCAGCTGATAAAGACGGGTCTCAAGACACCATCATGCGACACTCTGAAGAAGGCGAAAGACTCGCCGAAACATGTCAGGTAAAAAATTAACCTAAAACATAATTGTCTGCTTTTAATGAATCAGTCAAATATCAATAATAAGAAGACAAAATGAACCTAATACAAATAAATGAATGCTTAATAACTCCCCTGCACATGCTCCTAAAAATCCAAACCTTCACCTGTAAATAAAACGTCCCGACCTGAATACATCTTAATGTTATTATTTTGTTATACACACAGTGCCGCCAAGTGGAATCAAAAATTTGTTTTTATTTTAATTTTCACGTACTGCACGGTGCCCTTTCGACGAATCCGACTGAAAATTAGTCAGAAAAGACTCAAGACAATGATCTTACTCTCTGCCGAATTTTGTGACGTTTTGGCAAAAGGCGTGGCTATTACGGTGCTGAAAAGTCCGATTGTACTCTGTGGCAACAAAAGCTCCAGCAACATGACACAGGTGATCCTATCTTCTCGAAGTTGCACACATTTGAGGATACTTAAGCCCTGAAGACATCTACCAACTTATTTTTCATCGTAGTAGTAGCGCCACCAACTGGTAAAAGCTAATACAAGTTATTTTCTTGGATGTTTTTCTCCGTGCAACTCAACAAGGTCGCCCTCATATATGCTCGGATGACTGTTTCGGCCATGAGGATGTCACAATACGAAATTCGTCCTTTTTCATGAAAAGTTGTGGGAGTGGCATTGCACTGTTCGGCAATAAAACAAAGCTGATTATGAGGTTCTAAATATGAACGACAACTCGTGAAACTTTACACACACATCAGGCCGAGCAAATTTATCAATATTTTATACGTTAGTTGTGCAGCTTTTTTGAAATGGCTCGCCATGGCCCTCGAGAAATGTTCAAAAAAGCAGCCCTGGTTGAGTGTTTCACCTCGCTTTTTGTAAATTTTATGGAGTACAGTGAACCCTCGGTTATCGCGGTTAATGGGGACCGAGACCACCCGCAAAAACTGAAAATCCGCGAAGTAGCGGCGCACCTTCAAAAATGCTTAAAAAAAATATACAATATATATAATAAATATATAAATATATATATATATATATATATATATATATATATATATATATATATATATATATATATATATATATATATATATATATATATATGGGGGGAGAGAGAGAGACAGAGAGTGAAATTCATGTTATAACAAAAAAAACAAATTATTATTAAAACTTATTATTTTTTTATTCCCCAACCATTCTTTTTGTATTTATTTAATTACTCCGACTTTTACCTGCTGGTACGCCGTCCGGTGTGCCCTGTGAAATGAAAGGTGGCATTCTTTATTTATTCATTCATTTATTCATTCATAACTGACAGCCTCGCGCTCCGCTCGTGCCCGGGCAGAAGAGGTGCTCCAATTCGGCTTCACTGTGACACACGCCCGCCCTCCTCCCCCGGAGCTTCCATTCGGTTAAACTTAGGGGCCGCTTGGCACCGCCCGTGCCCGGGGAAGGTGCTCCTCTTCGGCTTACTGTGACGCGAGCATGCCCTCCTCCTGCGGAGCTTCCATTCGGTTAAACTTAGGGGCCGCTTGGAACCGCCCGTGCCCGGGGAAGGTGCTCCTCTTCGGCTTACTGTGACGCGAGCATGCCCTCCTCCTCCGGAGCTTCCATTCGGTTAAACTTAGGGGCCGCTTGGCACCGCCCGTGCCCGGGAAAGGTGCTCCTCTACGGCTTAACTGCCACGCACGCCGGCCGGAGCTCTGGTACGGTCCGAACCGCGCGAAACGTCGCCACCGATCGTGTCCGGGGGAACGTGCTCTCTTCGTCCACTCTCCTCTTCGCCCACGCTCTTCTTCGGCGCACGCCGGCCGTCTAACTGCTCCAGCGCCCCGTCGTGCCGCTCGGCGAAACTACAATGCCCCCGAATATTTTTTAGACCCGCGAAGCACTGAACCCGCGAAAGGTGAACCGCGAAGTAGCGAGGGTTCACTGTATGTATAAGACCAAGACCTACAAAAAAGTCTCTTGGAGCAATGAGCTAGGTTTTACAGGAAGTCGGCCATTTTGAATTTACTTAAAAGGGGGCGGGTCACCACAATGGACTTTGTGTAGAAATTATTATTGGGGCCTGAGCAGCGACCGCGGCGAGGTCCCTATTGTTTTTGTAGAAATTATTATTATTATTATTTTTCCGATTGTTCGATCGCATTTTTGACCCCCGAAACATGCACAAAAACTCACCAAACTTGGCAGTCTCATCGGGCATGGCGAAAAATTTGATATTTTAACGTCTAATATGAACAGGAAGTGAGTTATGAATTTTTGAAAGTCCGATTTTTGCCCTTTTTTGCATGTTTACAGGGGTCATTCTTTTGCACCCTGATCCTAAAGGCTTCATCTGATTGCCTTAAAATTCTGTCTGGAGCATCTTAAGACCTGGGACAAACACTGGGGCTAAAAATTTTTGTTTCCGAAATACTATATGACGGGGGCGGGGCTTCAAAGTTTTCACTTAAGATTTCCTTCGCCGCAATGGACAAAATGCTTAATAACTCTCCTGCACGTGCTGCTAAAAATCCAAAACTTCACATGTACATAAAGAGTCGGTACCTGAAGACATCTATATGTTTATATTCAGTTATACACCTTGCGCCAATCAATATCATTTTTTACATTTTGACGTACTGCACGGTGCCCTTTTAACGAATCTGATTGAAAATTGGCTAGAAAAGACTCAAGACATTGATCTTACTCTATCCCTATTTTTGTGACTTTCCTTCGAAGGGCGTGGCTATTACGGTGCCGCAGAGTCTGATTATTCTCCGTGGCAACAAAAGTTCCTGCAAAATGATTCAGATGATCCATCTTCTCGAAATTTTTCACATTTGAGGATATTCAGGCCCTGAAGACGGCTGCCAACTTATTTTTGATCGCAGTGGTAGCGCCACCAACTGGTTAAAACAAATACAAATTATTTTCGTTGATGTTTTTCTCCGGGCAGGTTAACAAAATCTACCTTATATTTGCTCGGATGAGTGTTTAGGCCTTGAGGATGTCACAATACGAAAGTCTTTCGCCTTCTTCAGAGTTTCACATGATGGTGTCTTGTGACCCGTCTTTATCAGCTGATGTTCCATGAGGGCGTGACTTACCTGTCACGAGAATGAAGGCAAGTCACGCCCCCCGCTGTCCGTTCACTCCGCCAAGATGCTGGTCCAGGTGGTAGAGAGGATGAAGGCTCCCTTGTCTCTGTTCATGGTTTTTATGCCTCGCTTGCAGATCTCAATGGCCTCTCTGATCCAGCGCTGTTGTTTGTTCTCTTCTGTGCGGATGACCCTGCCCTTCTCCCGGTCCATGATGTGGTTTTCCCTTTTGCAGTGGTCAGTGATTGCTGATTTGTAATGTTCATGTTGTGCTTGTTCTTTTACTGCTCTGATTTTTTTCATTTTTTTGACAGGTAAGTCACACCCTCATGGAACATCAGCTCAAGACACCATCATGCGACACTCTGAAGAAGGCGAAAGACTCGCCGAAACATGTCAGTGAAAAAATTAACCTAAAACATAATTGTCTGCTTTTAATGAATCAGTCAAATATCAATAATAAGAAGACAAAATGAACCTAATACAAATAAATGAATGCTTAATAACTCCCCTGCACATGCTCCTAAAAATCCAAACCTTCACCTGTAAATAAAACGTCCCGACCTGAAGACATCTTAATGTTATTATTTTGTTATACACACAGTGCCGCCAAGTGGAATCAAAAATTTGTTTTTATTTTAATTTTCACGTACTGCACGGTGCCCTTTCGACGAATCCGACTGAAAATTAGTCAGAAAAGACTCAAGACAATGATCTTACTCTCTGCCGAATTTTGTGACGTTTTGGCAAAAGGCGTGGCTATTACGGTGCTGAAAAGTCCGATTGTACTCTGTGGCAACAAAAGCTCCAGCAACATGACTCAGGTGATCCTATCTTCTCGAAGTTGCACACATTTGAGGATACTTAAGCCCTGAAGACATCTACCAACTTATTTTTCATCGTAGTAGTAGCGCCACCAACTGGTAAAAGCTAATACAAGTTATTTTCTTGGATGTTTTTCTCCGTGCAACTCAACAAGGTCGCCCTCATATATGCTCGGATGACTGTTTCGGCCATGAGGATGTCCCAATACGAAATTCGTCCTTTTTCATGAAAAGTTGTGGGAGTGGCATTGCACTGTTCGGCAATAAAACAAAGCTGATTATGAGGTTCTAAATATGAACGACAACTCGTGAAACTTTACACACACATCAGGCCGAGCAAATTTATCAATATTTTATACGTTAGTTGTGCAGCTTTTTTGAAATGGCTCGCCATGGCCCTCGAGAAATGTTCAAAAAAGCAGCCCTGGTTGAGTGTTTCACCTCGCTTTTTGTAAATTTTATGGAGTACAGTGAACCCTCGGTTATCGCGGTTAATGGGGACCGAGACCACCCGCAAAAACTGAAAATCCGCGAAGTAGCGGCGCACCTTCAAAAATGCTTAAAAAAAATATACAATATATATAATAAATATATAAATATATATATATATATATATATATATATATATATATATACGGGGGGAGAGAGAGAGACAGAGAGTGAAATTCATGTTATAACAAAAAAAACAAATTATTATTAAAACTTATTATTTTTTTATTCCCCAACCATTCTTTTTGTATTTATTTAATTACTCCGACTTTTACCTGCTGGTACGCCGTCCGGTGTGCCCTGTGAAATGAAAGGTGGCATTCTTTATTTATTCATTCATTTATTCATTCATAACTGACAGCCTCGCGCTCCGCTCGTGCCCGGGCAGAAGAGGTGCTCCAATTCGGCTTCACTGTGACACACGCCCGCCCTCCTCCCCCGGAGCTTCCATTCGGTTAAACTTAGGGGCCGCTTGGCACCGCCCGTGCCCGGGGAAGGTGCTCCTCTTCGGCTTACTGTGACGCGAGCATGCCCTCCTCCTGCGGAGCTTCCATTCGGTTAAACTTAGGGGCCGCTTGGAACCGCCCGTGCCCGGGGAAGGTGCTCCTCTTCGGCTTACTGTGACGCGAGCATGCCCTCCTCCTCCGGAGCTTCCATTCGGTTAAACTTAGGGGCCGCTTGGCACCGCCCGTGCCCGGGAAAGGTGCTCCTCTACGGCTTAACTGCCACGCACGCTGGCCGGAGCTCTGGTACGGTCCGAACCGCGCGAAACGTCGCCACCGATCGTGTCCGGGGGAACGTGCTCTTCTTCGTCCACTCTCCTCTTCGCCCACGCTCTTCTTCGGCGCACGCCGGCCGTCTAACCGCTCCAGCGCCCCGTCGTGCCGCTCGGCGAAACTACAATGCCCCCGAATATTTTTTAGACCCGCGAAGCACTGAACCCGCGAAAGGTGAACCGCGAAGTAGCGAGGGTTCACTGTATGTATAAGACCAAGACCTACAAAAAAGTCTCTTGGAGCAATGAGCTAGGTTTTACAGGAAGTCGGCCATTTTTAATTTACTTAAAAGGGGGCGGGTCACCACAATGGACTTTGTGTAGAAATTATTATTGGGGCCCGAGCAGCGACCGCGGCGAGGTCCCTATTGTTTTTGTAGAAAATATTATTACTTTTATTATTATTATTATTATTATTATTATTAGGGCCTGAGCAGCGACCGCTGCGAAGTCCCTATTGTTTTTGTAGAAATTATTATTATTATTATTTTTCCGATTGTTCGATCGCATTTTTGACCCCCGAAACATGCACAAAAACTCACCAAACTTGGCAGTCTCATCGGGCATGGCGAAAAATTTGATATTTTAACGTCTAATATGAACAGGAAGTGAGTTATGAATTTTTGAAAGTCCGACTTTTGCCCTTTTTTGCATGTTTACAGGGGTCATTCTTTTGCACCCTGATCCTAAAGGCTTCATCTGATTGCCTTAAAGTTCTGTCTGGAGCATCTTAAGACCTGGGACAAACACTGGGGCTAAAATTTTTTGTTTCCGAAATACTATATGACGGGGGCGGGGCTTCAAAGTTTTCACTTAAGATTTCCTTCGCCGCAATGGACAAAATGCTTAATAACTCTCCTGCACGTGATGCTAAAAATCCAAAACTTCACATGTACATAAAGAGTCTGTACCTGAAGACATCTATATGTTTATATTCAGTTATACACCTTGCGCCAATCAATATAAATCTTTACATTTTGACGTACTGCACGGTGCCCTTTTAACGAATCCGACTGAAAATTGGCTAGAAAAGACTCAAGACATTGATCTTACTCTATCCCTATTTTTATGACTTTCCTTCAAAGGGCGTGGCTATTACGGTGCCGCAGAGTCTGATTATTCTCCGTGGCAACAAAAGTTCCTGCAAAATGATTCAGATGATCCATCTTCTGGAAATCTTTCACATTTGAGGATATTCAGGCCCTGAAGACGGCTGCCAACTTATTTTTGATCGCAGTGGTAGCGCCACCAACTGGTTAAAACAAATACAAATTATTTTCGTTGATGTTTTTCTCCGGGCAGGTTAACAAAATCTACCTTATATTTGCTCGGATGAGTGTTTAGGCCTTGAGCATGTCACAATACGAAAGTCTTTCGCCTTCTTCAGAGTGTCACATGATGGTGTCTTGTGACCCGTCTTTATCAGCTGATGTTCCATGAGGGCGTGACTTACCTGTCACAAGAATGAAGGCAAGTCACGCCCCCCGCTGTCCGTTCACTCCGCCAAGATGCTGGTCCAGGTGGTAGAGAGGATGAAGGCTCCCTTGTCTCTGTTCATGGTTTTTATGCCTCGCTTGCAGATCTCAATGGCCTCTCTGATCCAGCGCTGTTGTTTGTTCTCTTCTGTGCGGATGACCCTGCCCTTCTCCCGGTCCATGATGTGGTTTTCCCTTTTGCAGTGGTCAGTGATTGCTGATTTGTAATGTTCATGTTGTGCTTGTTCTTTTACTGCTCTGATTTTTTCATTTTTTTGACAGGTAAGTCACACCCTCATGGAACATCAGCTCAAGACACCATCATGCGACACTCTGAAGAAGGCGAAAGACTCGCCGAAACATGTCAGGTAAAAAATTAACCTAAAACATAATTGTCTGCTTTTAATGAATCAGTCAAATATCAATAATAAGAAGACAAAATGAACCTAATACAAATAAAGGAATGCTTAATAACTCCCCTGCACATGCTCCTAAAAATCCAAACCTTCACCTGTAAATAAAACGTCCCGACCTGAAGACATCTTAATGTTATTATTTTGTTATACACACAGTGCCGCCAAGTGGAATCAAAAATTTGTTTTTATTTTAATTTTCACGTACTGCACGGTGCCCTTTTGACGAATCCGACTGAAAATTAGTCAGAAAAGACTCAAGACAATGATCTTACTCTCTGCCGAATTTTGTGACGTTTTGGCAAAAGGCGTGGCTATTAAGGTGCTGAAAAGTCCGATTGTACTCTGTGGCAACAAAAGCTCCGGCAACATGACTCAGATGATCCTATCTTCTCGAAGTTGTACACATTTGAGGATACTTCAGCCCTGAAGACATCTACCAACTTATTTTACATCGTAGTAGTAGCGCCACCAACTGGTAAAAGCTAATACAAGTTATTTTCTTGGATGTTTTTCTCCGTGCAACTCAACAAGGTCGCCCTCATATATGCTCGGATGACTGTTTCGGCCATGAGGATGTCACAATACGAAATTCGTGATTTTTCGTGAAAAGTTGTGGAGTGGCATTGCACTGTTCGGCAATAAAACAAAGCTGATTATGAGGTTCTAAATATGAACGACAACTCGTAAAACTTTACACACACATCAGGCCGAGCAAATTTATCAATATTTTATACGTTAGTTGTGCAGCTTTTTTGAAATGGCTCGCCATGGCCCTCGAGAAATGTTAAAAAAAAGCAGCTCTGGTTGAGTGTTTCACCTCGGTTTTTGTAAATTTTATGGAGCACAGTGAACCCTCGGTTATCGCGGTTAATGGGGACCGAGACCACCCGCGAAAACTGAAAATCCGCGAAGTAGCGGCGCACCTTCAAAAATGCAAAAAAAAAATATACAATATATATAATAAATATATAAATATATATATATATATATATATATATATATATATATATATATACGGGGGGAGAGAGAGAGAGAGAGTGAAATTCATGTTATAACAAAAAAACCAAATTATTATTAAAACGTATTATTTTTTTATTCCCCAGCCATTCTTTTTGTATTTATTTAATTACTCCGACTTTTACCTGCTGGTACGCCGTCCGGTGTGCCCTGTGAAATGAAAGGTGGCATTCTTTATTTATTTATTCATTTATTCATTCATAACTGACAGCCTCGCGCTCCGCTCGTGCCCGGGCAGAAGAGGTGCTCCATTTTGGCTTAACTGTGACACACGCCCGCCCTCCTCCCCCGGAGCTTCCATTCGGTTAAACTTAGGGGCCGCTTGGCACCGCCCGTGCCCGGGGAAGGTGCTCCTCTTCGGCTTACTGTGACGCGAGCATGCCCTCCTCCTGCGGAGCTTCCATTCGGTTAAACTTAGGGGCCGCTTGGAACCGCCCGTGCCCGGGGAAGGTGCTCCTCTTCGGCTTACTGTGACGCGAGCATGCCCTCCTCCTCCGGAGCTTCCATTCGGTTAAACTTAGGGGCCGCTTGGCACCGCCCGTGCCCGGGGAAGGTGCTCCTCTACGGCTTAACTTCCACGCACGCCGGCCGGAGCTCTGGTACGGTCCGAACCGCGCGAAACGTCGCCACCGATCGTGTCCGGGGGAACGTGCTCTTCTTCGTCCACTCTCCTCTTCGCCCACGCTCTTCTTCGGCGCACGCCGGCCGTCTAACCGCTCCAGCGCCCCGTCGTGCCGCTCGGCGAAACTACAATGCCCCCGAATATTTTTTATACCCGCGAAGCACTGAACCCGCGAAAGGTGAACCGCGAAGTAGCGAGGGTTCACTGTATGTATAAGACCAAGACCTACAAAAAAGTCTCTTGGAGCAATGAGCTAGGTTTTACAGGAAGTCGGCCATTTTGAATTTACTTAAAAGGGGGCGGGTCACCACAATGGACTTTGTGTAGAAATTATTATTGGGGCCCGAGCAGCGACCGCGGCGAGGTCCCTATTGTTTTTGTAGAAAATATTATTACTTTTATTATTATTATTATTATTATTATTAGGGCCTGAGCAGCGACCGCTGCGAAGTCCCTATTGTTTTTGTAGAAATTATTATTATTATTATTTTTCCGATTGTTCGATCGCATTTTTGACCCCCGAAACATGCACAAAAACTCACCAAACTTGGCAGTCTCATCGGGCATGGCGAAAAATTTGATATTTTAACGTCTAATATGAACAGGAAGTGAGTTATGAATTTTTGAAAGTCCGACTTTTGCCCTTTTTTGCATGTTTACAGGGGTCATTCTTTTGCACCCTGATCCTAAAGGCTTCATCTGATTGCCTTAAAATTCTGTCTGTAGCATCTGAAGACCTGGGACAAACACTGGGGCTAAAATTTTTTGTTTCCGAAATACTATATGACGGGGGCGGGGCTTCAAAGTTTTCACTTAAGATTTCCTTCGCCGCAATGGACAAAATGCTTAATAACTCTCCTGCACATGCTGCTAAAAATCCAAAACTTCACATGTACATAAAGAGTCTGTACCTGAAGACATCTATATGTTTATATTCAGTTATACACCTTGCGCCAATCAATATCATTTTTTACATTTTGACGTACTGCACGGTGCCCTTTTAACGAATCTGATTGAAAATTGGCTAGAAAAGACTCAAGACATTGATCTTACTCTATCCCTATTTTTGTGACTTTCCTTCGAAGGGCGTGGCTATTACGGTGCCGCAGAGTCTGATTATTCTCCGTGGCAACAAAAGTTCCTGCAAAATGATTCAGATGATCCATCTTCTCGAAATTTTTCACATTTGACGATATTCAGGCCCTGAAGACGGCTGCCAACTTATTTTTGATCGCAGTGGTAGCGCCACCAACTGGTTAAAACAAATACAAATTATTTTCGTTGATGTTTTTCTCCGGGCAGGTTAACAAAATCTACCTTATATTTGCTCGGATGAGTGTTTAGGCCTTGAGCATGTCACAATACGAAAGTCTTTCGCCTTCTTCAGAGTGTCACATGATGGTGCCTTGTGACCCGTCTTTATCAGATGATGTTCCATGAGGGCGTGACTTACCTGTCACAAGAATGAAGGCAAGTCACGCCCCCCGCTGTCCGTTCACTCCGCCAAGATGCTGGTCCAGGTGGTAGAGAGGATGAAGGCTCCCTTGTCTCTGTTCATGGTTTTTATGCCTCGCTTGCAGATCTCAATGGCCTCTCTGATCCAGCGCTGTTGTTTGTTCTCTTCTGTGCGGATGACCCTGCCCTTCTCCCGGTCCATGATGTGGTTTTCCCTTTTGCAGTGGTCAGTGATTGCTGATTTGTAATGTTCATGTTGTGCTTGTTCTTTTACTGCTCTGATTTTTTTCATTTTTTTGACAGGTAAGTCACACCCTCATGGAACATCAGCTCAAGACACCATCATGCGACACTCTGAAGAAGGCGAAAGACTCGCCGAAACATGTCAGTGAAAAAATTAACCTAAAACATAATTGTCTGCTTTTAATGAATCAGTCAAATATCAATAATAAGAAGACAAAATGAACCTAATACAAATAAATGAATGCTTAATAACTCCCCTGCACATGCTCCTAAAAATCCAAACCTTCACCTGTAAATAAAACGTCCCGACCTGAAGACATCTTAATGTTATTATTTTGTTATACACACAGTGCCGCCAAGTGGAATCAAAAATTTGTTTTTATTTTAATTTTCACGTACTGCACGGTGCCCTTTTGACGAATCCGACTGAAAATTAGTCAGAAAAGACTCAAGACAATGATCTTACTCTCTGCCGAATTTTGTGACGTTTTGGCAAAAGGCGTGGCTATTACGGTGCTGAAAAGTCCGATTGTACTCTGTGGCAACAAAAGCTCCGGCAACATGACTCAGATGATCCTATCATCTCGAAGTTGTACACATTTGAGGATACTTCAGCCCTGAAGACATCTACCGACTTATTTTTCATCGTAGTAGTAGCGCCACCAACTGGTAAAAGCTAATACAAGTTATTTTCTTGGATGTTTTTCTCCGTGCAACTCAACAAGGTTGCCCTCATATATGCTCGGATGACTGTTTCGGCCATGAGGATGTCACAATACGAAATTTGTCCTTTTTCGTGAAAAGTTTTGGGAGTGGCATTGCACTGTTCGGCAATAAAACAACGCTGATTATGAGGTTCTAAATATGAACGACAACTCGTGAAACTTAACACACACATCAGGCCGAGCAAATTTATCAATATTTTATACGTTAGTTGTGCAGCTTTTTTGAAATGGCTCGCCATGGCCCTCGAGAAATGTTAAAAAAAGCAGCCCTGATTGAGTGTTTCACCTCGCTTTTTGTAAATTTTATGGAGTACAGTGAACCCTCGGTTATCGCGGTTAATGGGGACCGAGACCACCCGCGAAAACTGAAAATCCGCGAAGTAGCGGCGCACCTTCAAAAATGCTTAAAAAAAATATACAATGTATATAATAAATATATATATATATATATATATACGGGGAGAGAGAGAGTGAAATTCATTTTATAACAAAAAAACCAAATTATTATTAAAACGTATTATTTTTTTATTCCCCAGCCATTCTTTTTGTATTTATTTAATTACTCCGACTTTTACCTGCTGGTACGCCGTCCGGTGTGCCCTGTGAAATGAAAGGTGGCATTCTTTATTTATTTATTCATTTATTCATTCATAACTGACAGCCTCGCGCTCCGCTCGTGCCCGGGCAGAAGAGGTGCTCCAATTCGGCTTAACTGTGACACACGCCCGCCCTCCTCCCCCGGAGCTTCCATTCGGTTAAACTTAGGGGCCGCTTGGCACCGCCGTGCCCGGGGAAGGTGCTACTCTTCGGCTTACTGTGACGCGAGCATGCCCTCCTCCTCCGGAGCTTCCATTCGGTTAAACTTAGGGGCCGCTTGGAACCGCCCGTGCCCGGGGAAGGTGCTCCTCTTCGGCTTACTGTGACGCGAGCATGCCCTCCTCCTCCGGAGCTTCCATTCGGTTAAACTCAGGGGCCGCTTGGAACCGCCCGTGCCCGGGGAAGGTGCTCCTCTTCGGCTTACTGTGACGCGAACATGCCCTCCTCCTCCGGAGCTTCCATTCGGTTAAACTTAGGGGCCGCTTGGCACCGCCCGTGCCCGGGGAAGGTGCTCCTCTATGGCTTAACTGCCACGCACGCCGGCCGGAGCTCTGGTACGGTCCGAACCGCGCGAAACGTCGCCACCGATCGTGTCCGGGGGAACGTGCTCTTCTTCGTCCACTCTCCTCTTCGCCCACGCTCTTCTTCGGCGCACGCCGGCCGTCTAACCGCTCCAGCGCCCCGTCGAGCCGCTCGGCGAAACTACAATGCCCCCGAATATTTTTTAGACCCGCGAAGCACTGAACCCGCGAAAGGTGAACCGCGAAGTAGCGAGGGTTCACTGTATGTATAAGACCAAGACCTACAAAAAAGTCTCTTGGAGCAATGAGCTAGGTTTTACAGGAAGTCGGCCATTTTGAATTTACTTAAAAGGGGGCGGGTCACCACAATGGACTTTGTGTAGAAATTATTATTGGGGCCCGAGCAGCGACCGCCGCGAGGTCCCTATTGTTTTTGTAGAAAATATTATTACTATTATTATTATTATTATTATTAGGGCCTGAGCAGCGACCGCTGCGAAGTCCCTATTGTTTTTGTAGGAATTATTATTATTATTATTTTTCCGATTGTTCGATCGCATTTTTGACCCCCGAAACATGCACAAAAACTCACCAAACTTGGCAGTCTCATCGGGCATGGCGAAAAATTTGATATTTTTTAACGTCTAATATGAACAGGAAGTGAGTTATGAATTTTTGAAAGTCCGACTTTTGCCCTTTTTTGCATGTTTACAGGGGTCATTCTTTTGCACCCTGATCCTAAAGGCTTCATCTGATTGCCTTAAAGTTCTGTCTGGAGCATCTTAAGACCTGGGACAAACACTGGGGCTAAAATTTTTTGTTTCCGAAATACTATATGACGGGGGCGGGGCTTCAAAGTTTTCACTTAAGATTTCCTTCGCCGCAATGGACAAAATGCTTAATAACTCTCCTGCACGTGCTGCTAAAAATCCAAAACTTCACATGTACATAAAGAGTCGGTACCTGAAGACATCTATATGTTTATATTCAGTTATACACCTTGCGCCAATCAATATAAATCTTTACATTTTGACGTACTGCACGGTGCCCTTTTAACGAATCCGATTGAAAATTGGCTAGAAAAGACTCAAGACATTGATCTTACTCTATCCCTATTTTTATGACTTTCCTTCAAAGGGCGTGGCTATTACGGTGCCGCAGAGTCTGATTATTCTCCGTGGCAACAAAAGTTCCTGCAAAATGATTCAGATGATCCATCTTCTGGAAATCTTTCACATTTGAGGATATTCAGGCCCTGAAGACGACTGCCAACTTAATTTTGATCGCAGTGGTAGCGCCACCAACTGGTTAAAACAAATACAAATTATTTTCGTTGATGTTTTTCTTTGGGCAGGTTAACAAAATCTACCTTATATTTGCTCGGATGAGTGTTTAGACCTTGAGGATGTCACAATACGAAAGTCTTTCGCCTTCTTCAGAGTGTCACATGATGGTGTCTTGTGACCCGTCTTTATCAGCTGATGTTCCATGAGGGCGTGACTTACCTGTCACGAGAATGAAGGCAAGTCACGCCCCCCGCTGTCCGTTCACTCCGCCAAGATGCTGGTCCAGGTGGTAGAGAGGATGAAGGCTCCCTTGTCTCTGTTCATGGTTTTTATGCCTCGCTTGCAGATCTCAATGGCCTCTCTGATCCAGCGCTGTTGTTTGTTCTCTTCTGTGCGGATGACCCTGCCCTTCTCCCGGTCCATGATGTGGTTTTCCCTTTTGCAGTGGTCAGTGATTGCTGATTTGTAATGTTCATGTTGTGCTTGTTCTTTTACTGCTCTGATTTTTTCATTTTTTTGACAGGTAAGTCACACCCTCATGGAACATCAGCTGATAAAGACGGGTCTCAAGACACCATCATGCGACACTCTGAAGAAGGCAAAAGACTCGCCGAAACATGTCAGGTAAAAAATTAACCTCAAACATAATTGTCTGCTTTTAATGAATCAGTCAAATATCAATAATAAGAAGACAAAATGAACCTAATACAAATAAATGAATGCTTAATAACTCCCCTGCACATGCTCCTAAAAATCCAAACCTTCACCTGTAAATAAAACGTCCCGACCTGAAGACATCTTAATGTTATTATTTTGTTATACACACAGCGCCGCCAAGTGGAATCAAAAATTTGTTTTTATTTTAATTTTCACGTACTGCACGGTGCCCTTTTGACGAATCCGACTGAAAATTTGTCAGAAAAGACTCAAGACAATGATCTTACTCTCTGCCGAATTTTGTGACGTTTTGGCAAAAGGCGTGGCTATTACGGTGCTGAAAAGTCCGATTGTACTCTGTGGCAACAAAAGCTCCAGCAACATGAGTCAGATGATCCTATCTTCTCGAAGTTGCACACATTTGAGGATACTTAAGCCCTGAAGACATCTACCAACTTATTTTTCATCGTAGTAGTAGCGCCACCAACTGCTAATAGCTAATACAAGTTATTTTCTTGGATGTTTTTCTCCGTGCAACTCAACAAGGTCGCCCTCATATATGCTCGGATGACTGTTTCGGGCCATGAGGACGTCATAATACGAAATTTGTCCTTTTTCATGAAAAGTTGTGGGAGTGGCATTGCACTGTTCGGCAATAAAACAACGCTGATTATGAGGTTCTAAATATGAACAACAACTCGTGAAACTTTACACACACATCAGGCCGAGCAAATTTATCAATATTTTATACGTTAGTTGTGCAGCTTTTTTGAAATGGCTCACCATGGCCCTCGAGAAATGTTCAAAAAAGCAGCCCTGGTTGAGTGTTTCACCTCGCTTTTTGTAAATTTTATGGAGTACAGTGAACCCTCGGTTATCGCGGTTAATGGGGACCGAGACCATCCGCGAAAACTGAAAATCCGCGAAGTAGCGGCGCACCTTCAAAAATGCTTTAAAAAAATATACAATATATATAATAAATATATAAATATATATATATATATATATATATATATATATATATATATATATATATATATACGGGGGGAGAGAGAGAGAGAGAGAGTGAAATTCATGTTATAACAAAAAAAACAAATTATTATTAAAACTTATTATTTTTTTATTCCCCAACCATTCTTTTTGTATTTATTTAATTACTCCGACTTTTACCTGCTGGTACGCCGTCCGGTGTGCCCTGTGAAATGAAAGGTGGCATTCTTTATTTATTTATTACATTTATTCATTCATAACTGACAGCCTCGCGCTCCGCTCGTGCCCGGGCAGAAGAGGTGCTCCAATTCGGCTTAACTGTGACACACGCCCGCCCTCCTCCCCCGGAGCTTCCATTCGGTTAAACTTAGGGGCCGCTTGGCACCGCCCGTGCCCGGGGAAGGTGCTCCTCTTCGGCTTACTGTGACGCGAGCATGCCCTCCTCCTCCGGAGCTTCCATTCGGTTAAACTTAGGGGCCGCCTGGAACCGCCCGTGCCCGGGGAAGGTGCTCCTCTTCGACTTACTGTGACGCGAGCATGCCCTCCTCCTCCGGAGCTTCCATTCGGTTAAACTCAGGGGCCGCTTGGAACCGCCCGTGCCCGGGGAAGGTGCTCCTCTACGGCTTAACTGCCACGCACGCCGGCCGGAGCTCTGGTACGGTCCGAACCGCGCGAAACGTCGCCACCGATCGTGTCCGGGGGAACGTGCTCTTCTTCGTCCACTCTCCTCTTCGCCCACGCTCTTCTTCGGCGCCCGCCGGCCGTCTAACCGCTCCAGCGCCCCGTCGTGCCGCTCGGCGAAACTACAATGCCCCCGAATATTTTTTAGACCCGCGAAGCACTGAACCCGCGAAAGGTGAACCTCGAAGTAGCGAGGGTTCACTGTATGTATAAGACCAAGACCTACAAAAAAGTCTCTTGGAGCAATGAGCTAGGTTTTACAGGAAGTCGGCCATTTTGAATTTACTTAAAAGGGGGCGGGTCTCCACAATGGACTTTGTGTAGAAATTATTATTGGGGCCCGAGCAGCGACCGCGGCGAGGTCCCTATTGTTTTTGTAGAAATTATTATTACTTTTATTATTATTATTATTATTATTATTATTAGGGCCTGAGCAGCGACCGCTGCGAAGTCCCTATTGTTTTTGTAGAAATTATTATTATTATTATTTTTCCGATTGTTCGATCGCATTTTTGACCCCCGAAACATGCACAAAAACTCACCAAACTTGGCAGTCTCATCGGGCATGGCGAAAAATTTGATATTTTTTAACGTCTAATATGAACAGGAAGTGAGTTATGAATTTTTGAAAGTCCGACTTTTGCCCTTTTTTGCATGTTTACAGGGGTCATTCTTTTGCACCTTGATCCTAAAGGCTTCATCTGATTGCCTTAAAGTTCTGTCTGGAGCATCTGAAGACCTGGCACAAACACTGGGGCTAAAATTTTTTGTTTCCGAAATACTATATGACGGGGGCGGGGCATCAAAGTTTTCACTTAAGATTTCCTTCGCCGCAATGGACAAAATGCTTAATAACTCTCCTGCACATGCTGCTAAAAATCCAAAACTTCTTATTCCATTCTTATTTATTCATCTAATTTATATATTTGTCTGTATTACAGTTGTATTGCACTGGAGAGGGGAGCCCTCTAATCTCGTTGCACACTTGTGTACAATGACAATAAAGGGATTTCTATTTCTATTCTATTCATGTACATAAAGAGTCTGTACCTGAAGACATCTATATGTTTATATTCAGTTATACACCTTGCGCCAATCAATATCATTTTTTACATTTTGACGTACTGCACGGTGCCCTTTTAACGAATCTGATTGAAAATTGGCTAGAAAAGACTCAAGACATTGATCTTACTCTATCCCTATTTTTGTGACTTTCCTTCGAAGGGCGTGGCTATTACGGTGCCGCAGAGTCTGATTATTCTCCGTGGCAACAAAAGTTCCTGCAAAATGATTCAGATGATCCATCTTCTCGAAATTTTTCACATTTGAGGATATTCAGGCCCTGAAGACGGCTGCCAACTTATTTTTGATCGCAGTGGTAGCGCCACCAACTGGTTAAAACAAATACAAATTATTTTCGTTGATTTTTTTCTCCGGGCAGGTTAACAAAATCTACCTTACATTTGCTCGGATGAGTGTTTAGGCCTTGAGGATGTCACAATACGAAAGTCTTTTGCCTTCTTCAGAGTGTCACATGATGGTGTCTTGTGGCCCGTCTTTATCAGCTGATGTTCCATGAGGGCGTGACTTACCTGTCACAAGAACGAAGGCAAGTCACGCCCCCGCTGTCCGTTCACTCCGCCAAAATGCTGCTCCAGGTGGTAGAGAGGATGAAGGCTCCCTTGTCTCTGTTCATGGTTTTTATGCCTCGCTTGCAGATCTCAATGGCCTCTCTGATCCAGCGCTGTTGTTTGTTCTCTTCGGTGCGGATGACCCTGCCCTTCTCCCGGTCCATGATGTGGTTTTCCCTTTTGCAGTGGTCAGTGATTGCTGATTTGTAATGTTCATGTTGTGCTTGTTCTTTTACTGCTCTGATTTTTCATTTTTTTGACAGGTAAGTCACACCCTCATGGAACATCAGCTGATAAAGACGGGTCTCAAGACACCATCATGCGACACTCTGAAGAAGGCGAAAGACTCGCCGAAACATGTCAGGTAAAAAATTAACCTAAAACATAATTGTCTGCTTTTAATGAATCAGTCAAATATCAATAATAAGAAGACAAAATGAACCTAATACAAATAAATGAATGCTTAATAACTCCCCTGCACATGCTCCTAAAAATCCAAACCTTCACCTGTAAATAAAACGTCCCGACCTGAAGACATCTTAATGCTATTATTTTGTTATACACACAGTGCCGCCAAGTGGAATCAAAAATTTGTTTTTATTTTAATTTTCACGTACTGCACGGTGCCCTTTTGACGAATCCGACTGAAAATTAGTCAGAAAAGACTCAAGACAATGATCTTACTCTCTGCCGAATTTTGTGACGTTTTGGCAAAAGGCGTGGCTATTAAGGTGCTGAAAAGTCCGATTGTACTTTGTGGCAACAAAAGCTCCGGCAACATGACTCAGATGATCCTATCTTCTCGAAGTTGTACACATTTGAGGATACTTCAGCCCTGAAGACATCTACCAACTTATTTTACATCGTAGTAGTAGCGCCACCAACTGGTAAAAGCTAATACAAGTTATTTTCTTGGATGTTTTTCTCCGTGCAACTCAACAAGGTCGCCCTCATATATGCTCGGATGACTGTTTCGGCCATGAGGATGTCACAATACGAAATTCGTGATTTTTCGTGAAAAGTTGTGGGAGTGGCATTGCACTGTTCGGCAATAAAACAAAGCTGATTATGAGGTTCTAAATATGAACGACAACTCGTAAAACTTTACACACACATCAGGCCGAGCAAATTTATCAATATTTTATAAGTTAGTTGTGCAGCTTTTTTGAAATGGCTCGCCATGGCCCTCGAGAAATGTTAAAAAAAAGCAGCTCTGGTTGAGTGTTTCACCTCGCTTTTTGTAAATTTTATGGAGTACAGTGAACCCTCGGTTATCGCGGTTAATGGGGACCGAGACCACCCGCGAAAACTGAAAATCCGCGAAGTAGCGGCGCACCTTCAAAAATGCTTAAAAAAAATATACAATATATATAATAAATATATAAATATATATATATATATATATATATATATATATAAATATATATACGGGGAGAGAGAGAGTGAAATTCATGTTATAACAAAAAAACCAAATTATTATTAAAACGTATTATTTTTTTATTCCCCAGCCATTCTTTTTGTATTTATTTAATTACTCCGACTTTTACCTGCTGGTACGCCGTCCGGTGTGCCCTGTGAAATGAAAGGTGGCATTCTTTATTTATTTATTCATTTATTCATTCATAACTGACAGCCTCGCGCTCCGCTCGTGCCCGGGCAGAAGAGGTGCTCCAATTTGGCTTAACTGTGACACACGCCCGTCCTCCTCCCCCGGAGCTTCCATTCGGTTAAACTTAGGGGCCGCTTGGCACCGCCCGTGCCCGGGGAAGGTGCTCCTCTTCGGCTTACTGTGACGCGAGCATGCCCTCCTCCTCCGGAGCTTCCATTCGGTTAAACTTAGGGGCCGCTTGGAACCGCCCGTGCCCGGGGAAGGTGCTCCTCTTCGGCTTACTGTGACGCGAGCATGCCCTCCTCCTCCGGAGCTTCCATTCGGTTAAACTTAGGGGCCGCTTGGAACCGCCCGTGCCCGGGGAAGGTGCTCCTCTTCGGCTTACTGTGACGCGAGCATGCCCTCCTCCTCCGGAGCTTCCATTCGGTTAAACTTAGGGGCCGCTTGGCACCGCCCGTGCCCGGGGAAGGTGCTCCTCTACGGCTTAACTGCCACGCACGCTGGCCGGAGCTCTGGTACGGTCCGAACCGCGCGAAACGTCGCCACCGATCGTGTCCGGGGGAACGTGCTCTTCTTCGTCCACTCTCCTCTTCGCCCACGCTCTTCTTCGGCGCACGCCGGCCGTCTAACCGCTCCAGCGCCCCGTCGTGCCGCTCGGCGAAACTACAATGCCCCCGAATATTTTTTAGACCCGCGAAGCACTGAACCCGCGAAAGGTGAACCGCGAAGTAGCGAGGGTTCACTGTATGTATAAGACCAAGACCTACAAAAAAGTCTCTTGGAGCAATGAGCTAGGTTTTACAGGAAGTCGGCCATTTTGAATTTACTTAAAAGGGGGCGGGTCACCACAATGGACTTTGTGTAGAAATTATTATTGGGGCCCGAGCAGCGACCGCGGCGAGGTCCCTATTGTTTTTGTAGAAAATATTATTACTTTTATTATAATTATTATTATTATTATTAGGGCCTGAGCAGCGACCGCTGCGAAGTCCCTATTGTTTTTGTAGAAATTATTATTATTATTATTTTTCCGATTGTTCGATCGCATTTTTGACCCCCGAAACATGCACAAAAACTCACCAAACTTGGCAGTCTCATCGGGCATGGCGAAAAATTTGATATTTTAATGTCTAATATGAACAAGAAGTGAGTTATGAATTTTTGAAAGTCCGACTTTTGCCCTTTTTTGCATGTTTACAGGGGTCATTCTTTTGCACCCTGATCCTAAAGGCTTCATCTGATTGCCTTAAAATTCTGTCTGTAGCTTCTGAAGACCTGGGACAAACACTGGGGCTAATATTTTTTGTTTCCGAAATACTATATGACGGGGGCGGGGCATCAAAGTTTTCACTTAAGATTTCCTTCGCCGCAATGGACAAAATGCTTAATAACTCTCCTGCACATGCTGCTAAAAATCCAAAACTTCACATGTACATAAAGAGTCTGTACCTGAAGACATCTATATGTTTATATTCAGTTATACACCTTGCGCCAATCAATATCATTTTTTACATTTTGACGTACTGCACGGTGCCCTTTTAACGAATCTGATTGAAAATTGGCTAGAAAAGACTCAAGACATTGATCTTACTCTATCCCTATTTTTGTGACTTTCCTTCGAAGGGCGTGGCTATTACGGTGCCGCAGAGTCTGATTATTCTCCGTGGCAACAAAAGTTCCTGCAAAATGATTCAGATGATCCATCTTCTCGAAATTTTTCACATTTGAGGATATTCAGGCCCTGAAGACGGCTGCCAACTTATTTTTGATCGCAGTGGTAGCGCCACCAACTGGTTAAAACAAATACAAATTATTTTCGTTGATTTTTTTCTCCGGGCAGGTTAACAAAATCTACCTTACATTTGCTCGGATGAGTGTTTAGGCCTTGAGGATGTCACAATACGAAAGTCTTTCGCCTTCTTCAGAGTGTCACATGATGGTGTCTTGTGGCCCGTCTTTATCAGCTGATGTTCCATGAGGGCGTGACTTACCTGTCACAAGAATGAAGGCAAGTCACGCCCCCCGCTGTCCGTTCACTCCGCCAAAATGCTGCTCCAGGTGGTAGAGAGGATGAAGGCTCCCTTGTCTCTGTTCATGGTTTTTATGCCTCGCTTGCAGATCTCAATGGCCTCTCTGATCCAGCGCTGTTGTTTATTCTCTTCGGTGCGGATGACCCTGCCCTTCTCCCGGTCCATGATGTGGTTTTCCCTTTTGCAGCGGTCAGTGATTGCTGATTTGTAATGTTCATGTTGTGCTTGTTCTTTTACTGCTCTGATTTTTTAATTTTTTTGACAGGTAAGTCACACCCTCATGGAACATCAGCTGATAAAGACGGGTCTCAAGACACCATCATGAGACACTCTGAAGAAGGCAAAAGACTCGCCGAAACATGTCAGGTAAAAAATTAACCTAAAACATAATTGTCTGCTTTTAATGAATCAGTCAAATATCAATAATAAGAAGACAAAATGAACCTAATACAAATAAATGAATGCTTAATAACTCCCCTGCACATGCTCCTAAAAATCCAAACCTTCACCTGTAAATAAAACGTCCCGACCTGAAGACATCTTAATGTTATTATTTTGTTATACACACAGTGCCGCCAAGTGGAATAAAAAAAATTTTTTTATTTTAATTTTCACGCACTGCACGGTGCCCTTTTGACGAATCCGACTAAAAATTAGTCAGAAAAGACTCTAGACAATGATCTTACTCTCTGCCGAATTTTGTGACGTTTTGGCAAAAGGCGTGGCTATTACGGTGCTGAAAAGTCCGATTGTACTCTGTGGCAACAAAAGCTCCAGCAACATGAGTCAGATGATCCTATCTTCTCGAAGTTGCACACATTTGAGGATACTTAAGCCCTGAAGACATCTACCAACTTATTTTTCATCGTAGTAGTAGCGCCACCAACTGCTAATAGCTAATACAAGTTATTTTCTTGGATGTTTTTCTCCGTGCAACTCAACAAGGTCGCCCTCATATATGCTCGGATGACTGTTTCGGGCCATGAGGACGTCATAATACGAAATTTGTCCTTTTTCATGAAAAGTTGTGGGAGTGGCATTGCACTGTTCGGCAATAAAACAACGCTGATTATGAGGTTCTAAATATGAACAACAACTCGTGAAACTTTACACACACATCAGGCCGAGCAAATTTATCAATATTTTATACGTTAGTTGTGCAGCTTTTTTGAAATGGCTCACCATGGCCCTCGAGAAATGTTCAAAAAAGCAGCCCTGGTTGAGTGTTTCACCTCGCTTTTTGTAAATTTTATGGAGTACAGTGAACCCTCGGTTATCGCGGTTAATGGGGACCGAGACCATCCGCGAAAACTGAAAATCCGCGAAGTAGCGGCGCACCTTCAAAAATGCTTTAAAAAAATATACAATATATATAATAAATATATAAATATATATATATATATATATATATATATATATATATATATATATATACGGGGGGAGAGAGAGAGAGAGAGAGTGAAATTCATGTTATAACAAAAAAAACAAATTATTATTAAAACTTATTATTTTTTTATTCCCCAACCATTCTTTTTGTATTTATTTAATTACTCCGACTTTTACCTGCTGGTACGCCGTCCGGTGTGCCCTGTGAAATGAAAGGTGGCATTCTTTATTTATTTATTACATTTATTCATTCATAACTGACAGCCTCGCGCTCCGCTCGTGCCCGGGCAGAAGAGGTGCTCCAATTCGGCTTAACTGTGACACACGCCCGCCCTCCTCCCCCGGAGCTTCCATTCGGTTAAACTTAGGGGCCGCTTGGCACCGCCCGTGCCCGGGGAAGGTGCTCCTCTTCGGCTTACTGTGACGCGAGCATGCCCTCCTCCTCCGGAGCTTCCATTCGGTTAAACTTAGGGGCCGCCTGGAACCGCCCGTGCCCGGGGAAGGTGCTCCTCTTCGACTTACTGTGACGCGAGCATGCCCTCCTCCTCCGGAGCTTCCATTCGGTTAAACTCAGGGGCCGCTTGGAACCGCCCGTGCCCGGGGAAGGTGCTCCTCTACGGCTTAACTGCCACGCACGCCGGCCGGAGCTCTGGTACGGTCCGAACCGCGCGAAACGTCGCCACCGATCGTGTCCGGGGGAACGTGCTCTTCTTCGTCCACTCTCCTCTTCGCCCACGCTCTTCTTCGGCGCCCGCCGGCCGTCTAACCGCTCCAGCGCCCCGTCGTGCCGCTCGGCGAAACTACAATGCCCCCGAATATTTTTTAGACCCGCGAAGCACTGAACCCGCGAAAGGTGAACCTCGAAGTAGCGAGGGTTCACTGTATGTATAAGACCAAGACCTACAAAAAAGTCTCTTGGAGCAATGAGCTAGGTTTTACAGGAAGTCGGCCATTTTGAATTTACTTAAAAGGGGGCGGGTCTCCACAATGGACTTTGTGTAGAAATTATTATTGGGGCCCGAGCAGCGACTGCGGCGAGGTCCCTATTGTTTTTGTAGAAATTATTATTACTTTTATTATTATTATTATTATTATTATTATTAGGGCCTGAGCAGCGACCGCTGCGAAGTCCCTATTGTTTTTGTAGAAATTATTATTATTATTATTTTTCCGATTGTTCGATCGCATTTTTGACCCCCGAAACATGCACAAAAACTCACCAAACTTGGCAGTCTCATCGGGCATGGCGAAAAATTTGATATTTTTTAACGTCTAATATGAACAGGAAGTGAGTTATGAATTTTTGAAAGTCCGACTTTTGCCCTTTTTTGCATGTTTACAGGGGTCATTCTTTTGCACCTTGATCCTAAAGGCTTCATCTGATTGCCTTAAAGTTCTGTCTGGAGCATCTGAAGACCTGGCACAAACACTGGGGCTAAAATTTTTTGTTTCCGAAATACTATATGACGGGGGCGGGGCATCAAAGTTTTCACTTAAGATTTCCTTCGCCGCAATGGACAAAATGCTTAATAACTCTCCTGCACATGCTGCTAAAAATCCAAAACTTCTTATTCCATTCTTATTTATTCATCTAATTTATATATTTGTCTGTATTACAGTTGTATTGCACTGGAGAGGGGAGCCCTCTAATCTCGTTGCACACTTGTGTACAATGACAATAAAGGGATTTCTATTTCTATTCTATTCATGTACATAAAGAGTCTGTACCTGAAGACATCTATATGTTTATATTCAGTTATACACCTTGCGCCAATCAATATCATTTTTTACATTTTGACGTACTGCACGGTGCCCTTTTAACGAATCTGATTGAAAATTGGCTAGAAAAGACTCAAGACATTGATCTTACTCTATCCCTATTTTTGTGACTTTCCTTCGAAGGGCGTGGCTATTACGGTGCCGCAGAGTCTGATTATTCTCCGTGGCAACAAAAGTTCCTGCAAAATGATTCAGATGATCCATCTTCTCGAAATTTTTCACATTTGAGGATATTCAGGCCCTGAAGACGGCTGCCAACTTATTTTTGATCGCAGTGGTAGCGCCACCAACTGGTTAAAACAAATACAAATTATTTTCGTTGATTTTTTTCTCCGGGCAGGTTAACAAAATCTACCTTACATTTGCTCGGATGAGTGTTTAGGCCTTGAGGATGTCACAATACGAAAGTCTTTTGCCTTCTTCAGAGTGTCACATGATGGTGTCTTGTGGCCCGTCTTTATCAGCTGATGTTCCATGAGGGCGTGACTTACCTGTCACAAGAACGAAGGCAAGTCACGCCCCCGCTGTCCGTTCACTCCGCCAAAATGCTGCTCCAGGTGGTAGAGAGGATGAAGGCTCCCTTGTCTCTGTTCATGGTTTTTATGCCTCGCTTGCAGATCTCAATGGCCTCTCTGATCCAGCGCTGTTGTTTGTTCTCTTCGGTGCGGATGACCCTGCCCTTCTCCCGGTCCATGATGTGGTTTTCCCTTTTGCAGTGGTCAGTGATTGCTGATTTGTAATGTTCATGTTGTGCTTGTTCTTTTACTGCTCTGATTTTTCATTTTTTTGACAGGTAAGTCACACCCTCATGGAACATCAGCTGATAAAGACGGGTCTCAAGACACCATCATGCGACACTCTGAAGAAGGCGAAAGACTCGCCGAAACATGTCAGGTAAAAAATTAACCTAAAACATAATTGTCTGCTTTTAATGAATCAGTCAAATATCAATAATAAGAAGACAAAATGAACCTAATACAAATAAATGAATGCTTAATAACTCCCCTGCACATGCTCCTAAAAATCCAAACCTTCACCTGTAAATAAAACGTCCCGACCTGAAGACATCTTAATGCTATTATTTTGTTATACACACAGTGCCGCCAAGTGGAATCAAAAATTTGTTTTTATTTTAATTTTCACGTACTGCACGGTGCCCTTTTGACGAATCCGACTGAAAATTAGTCAGAAAAGACTCAAGACAATGATCTTACTCTCTGCCGAATTTTGTGACGTTTTGGCAAAAGGCGTGGCTATTAAGGTGCTGAAAAGTCCGATTGTACTTTGTGGCAACAAAAGCTCCGGCAACATGACTCAGATGATCCTATCTTCTCGAAGTTGTACACATTTGAGGATACTTCAGCCCTGAAGACATCTACCAACTTATTTTACATCGTAGTAGTAGCGCCACCAACTGGTAAAAGCTAATACAAGTTATTTTCTTGGATGTTTTTCTCCGTGCAACTCAACAAGGTCGCCCTCATATATGCTCGGATGACTGTTTCGGCCATGAGGATGTCACAATACGAAATTCGTGATTTTTCGTGAAAAGTTGTGGGAGTGGCATTGCACTGTTCGGCAATAAAACAAAGCTGATTATGAGGTTCTAAATATGAACGACAACTCGTAAAACTTTACACACACATCAGGCCGAGCAAATTTATCAATATTTTATAAGTTAGTTGTGCAGCTTTTTTGAAATGGCTCGCCATGGCCCTCGAGAAATGTTAAAAAAAAGCAGCTCTGGTTGAGTGTTTCACCTCGCTTTTTGTAAATTTTATGGAGTACAGTGAACCCTCGGTTATCGCGGTTAATGGGGACCGAGACCACCCGCGAAAACTGAAAATCCGCGAAGTAGCGGCGCACCTTCAAAAATGCTTAAAAAAAATATACAATATATATAATAAATATATAAATATATATATATATATATATATATATATATATAAATATATATACGGGGAGAGAGAGAGTGAAATTCATGTTATAACAAAAAAACCAAATTATTATTAAAACGTATTATTTTTTTATTCCCCAGCCATTCTTTTTGTATTTATTTAATTACTCCGACTTTTACCTGCTGGTACGCCGTCCGGTGTGCCCTGTGAAATGAAAGGTGGCATTCTTTATTTATTTATTCATTTATTCATTCATAACTGACAGCCTCGCGCTCCGCTCGTGCCCGGGCAGAAGAGGTGCTCCAATTTGGCTTAACTGTGACACACGCCCGTCCTCCTCCCCCGGAGCTTCCATTCGGTTAAACTTAGGGGCCGCTTGGCACCGCCCGTGCCCGGGGAAGGTGCTCCTCTTCGGCTTACTGTGACGCGAGCATGCCCTCCTCCTCCGGAGCTTCCATTCGGTTAAACTTAGGGGCCGCTTGGAACCGCCCGTGCCCGGGGAAGGTGCTCCTCTTCGGCTTACTGTGACGCGAGCATGCCCTCCTCCTCCGGAGCTTCCATTCGGTTAAACTTAGGGGCCGCTTGGAACCGCCCGTGCCCGGGGAAGGTGCTCCTCTTCGGCTTACTGTGACGCGAGCATGCCCTCCTCCTCCGGAGCTTCCATTCGGTTAAACTTAGGGGCCGCTTGGCACCGCCCGTGCCCGGGGAAGGTGCTCCTCTACGGCTTAACTGCCACGCACGCTGGCCGGAGCTCTGGTACGGTCCGAACCGCGCGAAACGTCGCCACCGATCGTGTCCGGGGGAACGTGCTCTTCTTCGTCCACTCTCCTCTTCGCCCACGCTCTTCTTCGGCGCACGCCGGCCGTCTAACCGCTCCAGCGCCCCGTCGTGCCGCTCGGCGAAACTACAATGCCCCCGAATATTTTTTAGACCCGCGAAGCACTGAACCCGCGAAAGGTGAACCGCGAAGTAGCGAGGGTTCACTGTATGTATAAGACCAAGACCTACAAAAAAGTCTCTTGGAGCAATGAGCTAGGTTTTACAGGAAGTCGGCCATTTTGAATTTACTTAAAAGGGGGCGGGTCACCACAATGGACTTTGTGTAGAAATTATTATTGGGGCCCGAGCAGCGACCGCGGCGAGGTCCCTATTGTTTTTGTAGAAAATATTATTACTTTTATTATAATTATTATTATTATTATTAGGGCCTGAGCAGCGACCGCTGCGAAGTCCCTATTGTTTTTGTAGAAATTATTATTATTATTATTTTTCCGATTGTTCGATCGCATTTTTGACCCCCGAAACATGCACAAAAACTCACCAAAGTTGGCAGTCTCATCGGGCATGGCGAAAAATTTGATATTTTAATGTCTAATATGAACAAGAAGTGAGTTATGAATTTTTGAAAGTCCGACTTTTGCCCTTTTTTGCATGTTTACAGGGGTCATTCTTTTGCACCCTGATCCTAAAGGCTTCATCTGATTGCCTTAAAATTCTGTCTGTAGCTTCTGAAGACCTGGGACAAACACTGGGGCTAATATTTTTTGTTTCCGAAATACTATATGACGGGGGCGGGGCATCAAAGTTTTCACTTAAGATTTCCTTCGCCGCAATGGACAAAATGCTTAATAACTCTCCTGCACATGCTGCTAAAAATCCAAAACTTCACATGTACATAAAGAGTCTGTACCTGAAGACATCTATATGTTTATATTCAGTTATACACCTTGCGCCAATCAATATCATTTTTTACATTTTGACGTACTGCACGGTGCCCTTTTAACGAATCTGATTGAAAATTGGCTAGAAAAGACTCAAGACATTGATCTTACTCTATCCCTATTTTTGTGACTTTCCTTCGAAGGGCGTGGCTATTACGGTGCCGCAGAGTCTGATTATTCTCCGTGGCAACAAAAGTTCCTGCAAAATGATTCAGATGATCCATCTTCTCGAAATTTTTCACATTTGAGGATATTCAGGCCCTGAAGACGGCTGCCAACTTATTTTTGATCGCAGTGGTAGCGCCACCAACTGGTTAAAACAAATACAAATTATTTTCGTTGATTTTTTTCTCCGGGCAGGTTAACAAAATCTACCTTACATTTGCTCGGATGAGTGTTTAGGCCTTGAGGATGTCACAATACGAAAGTCTTTCGCCTTCTTCAGAGTGTCACATGATGGTGTCTTGTGGCCCGTCTTTATCAGCTGATGTTCCATGAGGGCGTGACTTACCTGTCACAAGAATGAAGGCAAGTCACGCCCCCCGCTGTCCGTTCACTCCGCCAAAATGCTGCTCCAGGTGGTAGAGAGGATGAAGGCTCCCTTGTCTCTGTTCATGGTTTTTATGCCTCGCTTGCAGATCTCAATGGCCTCTCTGATCCAGCGCTGTTGTTTATTCTCTTCGGTGCGGATGACCTTGCCCTTCTCCCGGTCCATGATGTGGTTTTCCCTTTTGCAGCGGTCAGTGATTGCTGATTTGTAATGTTCATGTTGTGCTTGTTCTTTTACTGCTCTGATTTTTTAATTTTTTTGACAGGTAAGTCACACCCTCATGGAACATCAGCTGATAAAGACGGGTCTCAAGACACCATCATGCGACACTCTGAAGAAGGCAAAAGACTCGCCGAAACATGTCAGGTAAAAAATTAACCTAAAACATAATTGTCTGCTTTTAATGAATCAGTCAAATATCAATAATAAGAAGACAAAATGAACCTAATACAAATAAATGAATGCTTAATAACTCCCCTGCACATGCTCCTAAAAATCCAAACCTTCACCTGTAAATAAAACGTCCCGACCTGAAGACATCTTAATGTTATTATTTTGTTATACACACAGCGCCGCCAAGTGGAATCAAAAATTTGTTTTTATTTTAATTTTCACGTACTGCACGGTGCCCTTTTGACGAATCCGACTGAAAATTAGTCAGAAAAGACTCAAGACAATGATCTTACTCTCTGCCGAATTTTGTGACGTTTTGGCAAAAGGCGTGGCTATTACGGTGCTGAAAAGTCCGATTGTACTCTGTGGCAACAAAAGCTCCGGCAACATGACTCAGATGATCCTATCTTCTCGAAGTTGTACACATTTGAGGATACTTCAGCCCTGAAGACATCTACCGACTTATTTTTCATCGTAGTAGTAGCGCCACCAACTGGTAAAAGCTAATACAAGTTATTTTCTTGGATGTTTTTCTCCGTGCAACTCAACAAGGTCGCCCTCATATATGCTCGGATGACTGTTTCGGCCATGAGGATGTCACAATACGAAATTAGTCCTTTTTCGTGAAAAGTTGTGGGAGTGGCATTGCACTGTTCGGCAATAAAACAACGCTGATTATGAGGTTCTAAATATGAACGACAACTCGTGAAACTTTACACACACATCAGGCCGAGCAAATTTATCAATATTTTATACGTTAGTTGTGCAGCTTTTTTTAAATGGCTCGCCATGGCCCTTGAGAAATGTTCAAAAAAGCAGCCCTGATTGAGTGTTTCACCTCGCTTTTTGTAAATTTTATGGAGTACAGTGAACCCTCGGTTATCGCGGTTAATGGGGACCGAGACCACCCGCGAAAACTGAAAATCCGCGAAGTAGCGGCGCACCTTCAAAAATGCTTAAAAAAAATATACAATATATATAATAAATATATATATATATATATATATATATATATATATATATATATATATATATACGGGGAGAGAGAGAGTGAAATTCATGTTATAACAAAAAAACCAAATTATTATTAAAACGTATTATTTTTTTATTCCCCAGCCATTCTTTTTGTATTTATTTAATTACTCCGACTTTTACCTGCTGGTACGCCGTCTGGTGTGCCCTGTGAAATGAAAGGTGGCATTCTTTATTTATTTATTCATTTATTCATTCATCACTGACAGCCTCGCGCTCCGCTCGTGCCCGGGCGGAAGAGGTGCTCCAATTCGGCTTAACTGTGACACACGCCCGCCCTCCTCCCCCGGAACTTCCATTCGGTTAAACTTAGGGGCCGCTTGGCACCGCCCGTGCCCGGGGAAGGTGCTCCTCTTCGGCTTACTGTGACGCGAGAATGCCCTCCTCCTCCGGAGCTTCCATTCAGTTAAACTTAGGGGCCGCTTGGAACCGCCCGTGCCCGGGGAAGGTGCTCCTCTTCGGCTTACTGTGACGCGAGCATGCCCTCCTCCTCCGGAGCTTCCATTCGGTTAAACTTAGGGGCCGCTTGGAACCGCCCGTGCCCGGGGAAGGTGCTCCTCTTCGGCTTACTGTGACGCGAGCATGCCCTCCTCCTCCGGAGCTTCCATTCGGTTAAACTTAGGGGCCGCTTGGCACCGCCCGTGCCCGGGGAAGGTGCTCCTCTACGGCTTAACTGCCACGCACGCCGGCCGGAGCTCTGGTACGGTCCGAACCGCGCGAAACGTCGCCACCGATCGTGTCCGGGAGAACGTGCTCTTCTTCGTCCACTCTCCTCTTCGCCCACGCTCTTCTTCGGCGCACGCCGGCCGTCTAACCGCTCCAGCGCCCCGTCGTGCCGCTCGGCGAAACTACAATGCCCCCGAATATTTTTTAGACCCGCGAAGCACTGAACCCGCGAAAGGTGGACCGCGAAGTAGCGAGGGTTCACTGTATGTATAAGACCAAGACCTACAAAAAAGTCTCTTGGAGCAATGAGCTAGGTTTTACAGGAAGTCGGCCATTTTGAATTTACTTAAAAGGGGGCGGGTCACCACAATGGACTTTGTGTAGAAATTATTATTGGGGCCCGAGCAGCGACGGCGGCGAGGTCCCTATTGTTTTTGTAGAAATTATTATTAGGGCCTGAGCAGCGACCGCTCCGAGGTCCCCATTGTTTTTGTGGAAATTATTATTATTTTTATTATTATTATTATTAGGGCCCGAGCAGTGACCGCTGCGAGGTCCCTATTGTTTTTCTAGAAATTGTTATTAGGGCCCGAGCTGCGACGGCTGCGAGGTCCCTATTGTTTTTGTAGAAAATATTATTACTTTTATTATTATTAATATTATTATTATTATTATTTGGGCCTGAGCAGCGACCGCTGCGAAGTCCCTATTGTTTTTGTAGAAATTATTATTATTATTATTTTTCCGATTGTTCGATCGCATTTTTGACCCCCGAAACATGCACAAAAACTCACCAAACTTGGCAGTCTCATCGGGCATGGCGAAAAATTGGATATTTTAACGTCTAATATGAACAGGAAGTGAGTTATGAATTTTTGAAAGTCCGACTTTTGCCCTTTTTTGCATGTTTACAGGGGTCATTCTTTTGCACCCTGATCCTAAAGGCTTCATCTGATTGCCTTAAAATTCTGTCTGTAGCATCTGAAGACCTGGGACAAACACTGGGGCTAAAAGTTTTTGTTTCCGAAATACTATATGACGGGGGCGGGGCTTCAAAGTTTTCACTTAAGATTTCCTTCGCCGCAATGGACAAAATGCTTAATAACTCTCCTGCACATGCTGCTAAAAATCCAAAACTTCACATGTACATAAAAAGTCTGTACCTGAAGACATCTATATGTTTATATTCAGTTATACACCTTGCGCCAATCAATATCATTTTTTACATTTTGACGTACTGCACGGTGCCCTTTTAACGAATCTGATTGAAAATTGGCTAGAAAAGACTCAAGACATTGATCTTACTCTATCCCTATTTTTGTGACTTTCCTTCGAAGGGCGTGGCTATTACGGTGCCGCAGAGTCTGATTATTCTCCGTGGCAACAAAAGTTCCTGCAAAATGATTCAGATGATCCATCTTCTCGAAATTTTTCACATTTGAGGATATTCAGGCCCTGAAGACGGCTGCCAACTTATTTTTGATCGCAGTGGTAGCGCCACCAACTGGTTAAAACAAATACAAATTATTTTCGTTGATGTTTTCCTCCGGGCAGGTGAACAAAATCTACCTTATATTTGCTCGGATGAGTGTTTAGGCCTTGAGCATGTCACAATACGAAAGTCTTTCGCCTTCTTCAGAGTGTCACATGATGCTGTCTTGTGACCCGTCTTTATCAGCTGATGTTCCATGAGGGCGTGACTTACCTGTCACAAGAATGAAGGCAAGTCACGCCCCCCGCTGTCCGTTCACTCCGCCAAGATGCTGGTCCAGGTGGTAGAGAGGATGAAGGCTCCCTTGTCTCTGTTCATGGTTTTTATGCCTCGCTTGCAGATCTCAATGGCCTCTCTGATCCAGCGCTGTTGTTTGTTCTCTTCTGTGCGGATGACCCTGCCCTTCTCCCGGTCCATGATGTGGTTTTCCCTTTTGCAGTGGTCAGTGATTGCTGATTTGTAATGTTCATGTTGTGCTTGTTCTTTTACTGCTCTGATTTTTTTTCATTTTTTTGACAGGTAAGTCACACCCTCATGGAACATCAGCTCAAGACACCATCATGCGACACTCTGAAGAAGGCGAAAGACTCGCCGAAACATGTCAGGTAAAAAATTAACCTAAAACATAATTGTCTGCTTTTAATGAATCAGTCAAATATCAATAATAAGAAGACAAAATGAACCTAATACAAATAAATGAATGCTTAATAACTCCCCTGCACATGCTCCTAAAAATCCAAACCTTCACCTGTAAATAAAACGTCCCGACCTGAAGACATCGTAATGTTATTATTTTGTTATACACACAGTGCCGCCAAGTGGAATCAAAAATTTGTTTTTATTTTAATTTTCACGTACTGCACGGTGCCCTTTTGACGAATCCGACTGAAAATGAGTCAGAAAAGACTCAAGACAATGATCTTACTCTCTGCCGAATTTTGTGGCGTTTTGGCAAAAGGCGTGGCTATTAAGGTGCTGAAAAGTCCGATTGTACTCTGTGGCAACAAAAGCTCCGGCAACATGACTCAGATGATCTTATCTTCTCGAAGTTGTACACATTTGAGGATACTTCAGCCCTGAAGACATCTACCAACTTATTTTACATCGTAGTAGTAGCGCCACCAACTGGTAAAAGCTAATACAAGTTATTTTCTTGGATGTTTTTCTCCGTGCAACTCAACAAGGTCGCCCTCATATATGCTCGGATGACTGTTTCGGCCATGAGGATGTCACAATACGAAATTCGTCCTTTTTCGTGAAAAGTTGTGGGAGTGGCATTGCACTGTTCGGCAATAAAACAAAGCTGATTATGAGGTTCTAAATATGAACGACAACTCGTAAAACTTTACACACACATCAGGCCGAGCAAATTTATCAATATTTTATACGTTAGTTGTGCAGCTTTTTTGAAATGGCTCGCCATGGCCCTCGAGAAATGTTAAAAAAAGCAGCTCTGGTTGAGTGTTTCACCTCGCTTTTTGTAAATTTTATGGAGTACAGTGAACCCTCGGTTATCGCGGTTAATGGGGACCGAGACCACCCGCGAAAACTGAAAATCCGCGAAGTAGCGGCGCACCTTCAAAAATGCTTAAAAAAAATATACAATAAATATAATAAATATATATATATATATATATATATATATATATATATATATATATATATATACGGGGAGAGAGAGAGTGAAATTCATGTTATAACAAAAAAAACAAATTATTATTAAAACGTATTATTTTTTTATTCCCCAGCCATTCTTTTAGTATTTATTTAATTACTCCGACTTTTACCTGCTGGTACGCCGTCCGGTGTGCCCTGTGAAATGAAAGGTGGCATTCTTTATTTATTTATTCATTTATTCATTCATAACTGACAGCCTCGCGCTCCGCTCGTGCCCGGGCAGAAGAGGTGCTCCAATTTGGCTTAACTGTGACACACGCCCGCCCTCCTCCCCCGGAGCTTCCATTCGGTTAAACTTAGGGGCCGCTTGGCACCGCCCGTGCCCGGGGAAGGTGCTCCTCTTCGGCTTACTGTGACGCGAGCATGCCCTCCTCCTCCGGAGCTTCCATTCGGTTAAACTTAGGGGCCGCTTGGAACCGCCCGTGCCCGGGGAAGGTGCTCCTCTACAGCTTAACTGCCACGCACGCCGGCCGGAGCTCTGGTACGGTCCGAACCGCGCGAAACGTCGCCACCGATCGTGTCCGGGGGAACGTGCTCTTCTTCGTCCACTCTCCTCTTCGCCCACGCTCTTCTTCGGCGCACGGCGGCCGTCTAACCGCTCCAGCGCCCCGTCGTGCCGCTCGGCGAAACTACAATGCCCCCGAATATTTTTTAGACCCGCGAAGCACTGAACCCGCGAAAGGTGAACCGCGAAGTAGCGAGGGTTCACTGTATGTATAAGACCAAGACCTACAAAAAAGTCTCTTGGAGCAATGAGCTAGGTTTTACAGGAAGTCGGCCATTTTGAATTTACTTAAAAGGGGGCGGGTCACCACAATGGACTTTGTGTAGAAATTATTATTGGGGCCCGAGCACCGACCGCGGCGAGGTCCCTATTGTTTTTGTAGAAAACATTATTACTTTTATTATTATTATTATTATTATTATTAGGGCCTGAGCAGCGACCGCTGCGAAGTCCCTATTGTTTTTGTAGAAATTATTATTATTATTATTTTTCCGATTGTTCGATCGCATTTTTGACCCCCGAAACATGCACAAAAACTAACCAAACTTGGCAGTCTCATCGGGCATGGCGAAAAATTTGATATTTTAACGTCTAATATGAACAGGAAGTGAGTTATGAATTTTTGAAAGTCCGACTTTTGCCCTTTTTTGCATGTTTACAGGGGTCATTCTTTTGCACCCTGATCCTAAAGGCTTCATCTGATTGCCTTAAAATTCTGTCTGTAGCATCTGAAGACCTGGGACAAACACTGGGGCTAAAAGTTTTTGTTTCCGAAATACTATATGACGGGGGCGGGGCTTCAAAGTTTTCACTTAAGATTTCCTTCGCCGCAATGGACAAAATGCTTAATAACTCTCCTGCACATGCTGCTAAAAATCCAAAACTTCACATGTACATAAAGAGTCTGTACCTGAAGACATCTATATGTTTATATTCAGTTATACACCTTGCGCCAATCAATATCATTTTTTACATTTTGACGTACTGCATGGTGCCCTTTTAACGAATCCGATTGAAAATTGGCTAGAAAAGACTCAAGACATTGATCTTACTCTATCCCTATTTTTATGACTTTCCTTCAAAGGGCGTGGCTATTACGGTGCCGCAGAGTCTGATTATTCTCCGTGGCAACAAAAGTTCCTGCAAAATGATTCAGATGATCCATCTTCTGGAAATCTTTCACATTTGAGGATATTCAGGCCCTGAAGACGGCTGCCAACTTATTTTTGATCGCAGTGGTAGCGCCACCAACTGGTTAAAACAAATACAAATTATTTTCGTTGATGTTTTTCTCCGGGCAGGTGAACAAAATCTACCTTATATTTGCTCGGATGAGTGTTTAGGCCTTGAGCATGTCACAATACAAAAGTCTTTCGCCTTCTTCAGAGTGTCACATGATGCTGTCTTGTGACCCGTCTTTATCAGCTGATGTTCCATGAGGGCGTGACTTACCTGTCACAAGAATGAAGGCAAGTCACGCCCCCCGCTGTCCGTTCACTCCGCCAAGATGCTGGTCCAGGTGGTAGAGAGGATGAAGGCTCCCTTGTCTCTGTTCATGGTTTTTATGCCTCGCTTGCAGATCTCAATGGCCTCTCTGATCCAGCGCTGTTGTTTGTTCTCTTCTGTGCGGATGACCCTGCCCTTCTCCCGGTCCATGATGTGGTTTTCCCTTTTGCAGTGGTCAGTGATTGCTGATTTGTAATGTTCATGTTGTGCTTGTTCTTTTACTGCTCTGATTTTTTCATTTTTTTGACAGGTAAGTCACACCCTCATGGAACATCAGCTGATAAAGACGGGTCTCAAGACACCATCATGCGACACTCTGAAGAAGGCGAAAGACTCGCCGAAACATGTCAGGTAAAAAATTAACCTAAAACATAATTGTCTGCTTTTAATGAATCAGTCAAATATCAATAATAAGAAGACAAAATGAACCTAATACAAATAAATGAATGCTTAATAACTCCCCTGCACATGCTCCTAAAAATCCAAACCTTCACCTGTAAATAAAACGTCCCGACCTGAAGACATCTTAATGTTATTATTTTGTTATACACACAGTGCCGCCAAGTGGAATAAAAATTTTTTTTTTATTTTAATTTTCACGTACTGCACGGTGCCCTTTTGACGAATCCGACTGAAAATTAGTCAGAAAAGACTCAAGACAATGATCTTACTCTCTGCCGAATTTTGTGACGTTTTGGCAAAAGGCGTGGCTATTAAGGTGCTGAAAAGTCCGATTGTACTCTGTGGCAACAAAAGCTCCGGCAACATGACTCAGATGATCCTATCTTCTCGAAGTTGTACACATTTGAGGATACTTCAGCCCTGAAGACATCTACCAACTTATTTTACATTGTAGTAGTAGCGCCACCAACTGGTAAAAGCTAATACAAGTTATTTTCTTGGATGTTTTTCTCCGTGCAACTCAACAAGGTCGCCCTCATATATGCTCGGATGACTGTTTCGGCCATGAGGATGTCACAATACGAAATTTGTGATTTTTCGTGAAAGTTGTGGGAGTGGCATTGCACTGTTCGGCAATAAAACAAAGCTGAATATGAGGTTCTAAATATGAACGACAACTCGTAAAACTTTACACACACATCAGGCCGAGCAAATTTATCAATATTTTATACGTTAGTTGTGCAGCTTTTTTGAAATGGCTCGCCATGGCCCTCGCGAAATGTTAAAAAAAAGCAGCTCTGGTTGAGTGTTTCACCTCGCTTTTTGTAAATTTAATGGAGTACAGTGAACCCTCGGTTATCGCGGTTAATGGGGACCGAGACCACCCGCGAAAACTGAAAATCCGCGAAGTAGCGGCGCACCTTAAAAAATGCTTAAAAAAAATATACAATATATACAATAAATATATAAATATATATATATATATATATATATATATATATATATATATATATATATATATATATATATATATATATATATATATATATACATATATATATATATATATATACGGGGAGAGAGAGAGTGAAATTCATGTTATAACAAAAAAAACAAATTATTATTAAAACGTATTATTTTTTTATTCCCCAGCCATTCTTTTTGTATTTATTTAATTACTCCGACTTTTACCTGCTGGTACGCCGTCCGGTGTGCCCTGTGAAATGAAAGGTGGCATTCTTTATTTATTTATTCATTTATTCATTCATAACTGACAGCCTCGCGCTCCGCTCGTGCCCGGGCAGAAGAGGTGCTCCAATTTGGCTTAACTGTGACACACGCCCGTCCTCCTCCCCCGGAGATTCCATTCGGTTAAACTTAGGGGCCGCTTGGCACCGCCCGTGCCCGGGGAAGGTGCTCCTCTTCGGCTTACTGTGACGCGAGCATGCCCTCCTCCTCCGGAGCTTCCATTCGGTTAAACTTAGGGGCCGCTTGGAACCGCCCGTGCCCGGGGAAGGTGCTCCTCTACGGCTTAACTGCCACGCACGCCGGCCGGAGCTCGGGTACGGTCCGAACCGCGCGAAACGTCGCCACCGATCGTGTCCGGGGGAACGTGCTCTTCTTCGTCCACTCTCCTCTTCGCCCACGCTCTTCTTCGGCGCACGCCGGCCGTCTAACCGCTCCAGCGCCCCGTCGTGCCGCTCGGCGAAACTACAATGCCCCCGAATATTTTTTAGACCCGCGAAGCACTGAACCCGCGAAAGGTGAACCGCGAAGTAGCGAGGGTTCACTGTATGTATAAGACCAAGACCTACAAAAAAGTCTCTTGGAGCAATGAGCTAGGTTTTACAGGAAGTCGGCCATTTTGAATTTACTTAAAAGGGGGCGGGTCACCACAATGGACTTTGTGTAGAAATTATTATTGGGGCCCGAGCAGCGACCGCGGCGAGGTCCCTATTGTTTTTGTAGAAAATATTATTACTTTTATTATTATTATTATTATTATTATTAGGGCCTGAGCAGCGACCGCTGCGAAGTCCCTATTGTTTTTGTAGAAATTATTATTATTATTATTTTTCCGATTGTTCGATCGCATTTTTGACCCCCGAAACATGCACAAAAACTCACCAAACTTGGCAGTCTCATCGGGCATGACGAAAAATTTGATATTTTAACGTCTAATATGAACAGGAATTGAGTTATGAATTTTTGAAAGTCCGACTTTTGCCCTTTTTTGCATGTTTACAGGGGTCATTCTTTTGCACCCTGATCTAAAGGCTTCATCTGATTGCCTTAAAATTCTGTCTGTAGCATCTGAAGACCTGGCACAAACACTGGGGCTAAAATTTTTTGTTTCCGAAATACTATATGACGGGGGCGGGGCATCAAAGTTTTCACTTAAGATTTCCTTCGCCGCAATGGACAAAATGCTTAATAACTCTCCTGCACATGCTGCTAAAAATCCAAAACTTCACATGTACATAAAGAGTCTGTACCTGAAGACATCTATATGTTTATATTCAGTTATACACCTTGCGCCAATCAATATCATTTTTTACATTTTGACGTACTGCACGGTGCCCTTTTAACGAATCTGATTGAAAATTGGCTAGAAAAGACTCAAGACATTGATCTTACTCTATCCCTATTTTTGTGACTTTCCTTCGAAGGGCGTGGCTATTACGGTGCCGCAGAGTCTGATTATTCTCCGTGGCAACAAAAGTTCCTGCAAAATGATTCAGATGATCCATCTTCTCGAAATTTTTCACATTTGAGGATATTCAGGCCCTGAAGACGGCTGCCAACTTATTTTTGATCGCAGTGGTCGCGCCACCAACTGGTTAAAACAAATACAAATTATTTTCGTTGATTTTTTTCTCCGGGCAGGTTAACAAAATCTACCTTACATTTGCTCGGATGAGTGTTTAGGCCTTGAGGATGTCACAATACGTAAGTCTTTCGCCTTCTTCAGAGTGTCACATGATGGTGTCTTGTGGCCCGTCTTTATCAGCTGATGTTCCATGAGGGCGTGACTTACCTGTCACAAGAATGAAGGCAAGTCACGCCCCCCGCTGTCCGTTCACTCCGCCAAAATGCTCCTCCAGGTGGTAGAGAGGATGAAGGCTCCCTTGTCTCTGTTCATGGTTTTTATGCCTCGCTTGCAGATCTCAATGGCCTCTCTGATCCAGCGCTGTTGTTTGTTCTATTCGGTGCGGATGACCCTGCCCTTCTCCCGGTCCATGATGTGGTTTTCCCTTTTGCAGTGGTCAGTGATTGCTGATTTGTAATGTTCATGTTGTGCTTGTTCTTTTACTGCTCTGATTTTTCATTTTTTTGACAGGTAAGTCACACCCTCATGGAACATCAGCTGATAAAGACGGGTCTCAAGACACCATCATGCGACACTCTGAAGAAGGCGAAAGACTCGCCGAAACATGTCAGGTAAAAAATTAACCTAAAACATAATTGTCTGCTTTTAATGAATCAGTCAAATATCAATAATAAGAAGACAAAATGAACCTAATACAAATAAATGAATGCTTAATAACTCCCCTGCACATGCTCCTAAAAATCCAAACCTTCACCTGTAAATAAAACGTCCCGACCTGAAGACATCTTAATGTTATTATTTTGTTATACACACAGTGCCGCCAAGTGGAATCAAAAATTTGTTTTTATTTTAATTTTCACGTACTGCACGGTGCCCTTTTGACGAATCCGACTGAAAATGAGTCAGAAAAGACTCAAGACAATGATCTTACTCTCTGCCGAATTTTGTGACGTTTTGGCAAAAGGCGTGGCTATTAAGGTGCTGAAAAGTCCGATTGTACTCTGTGGCAACAAAAGCTCCGGCAACATGACTCAGATGATCCTATCTTCTCGAAGTTGTACACATTTGAGGATACTTCAGCCCTGAAGACATCTACCAACTTATTTTACATCGTAGTAGTAGCGCCACCAACTGGTAAAAGCTAATACAAGTTATTTTCTTGGATGTTTTTCTCCGTGCAACTCAACAAGGTCGCCCTCATATATGCTCGGATGACTGTTTCGGCCATGAGGATGTCACAATACGAAATTCGTGATTTTTCGTGAAAAGTTGTGGGAGTGGCATTGCACTGTTCGGCAATAAAACAAAGCTGATTATGAGGTTCTAAATATGAACGACAACTCGTAAAACTTTACACACACATCAGGCCGAGCAAATTTATCAATATTTTATACGTTAGTTGTGCAGCTTTTTTGAAATGGCTCGCCATGGCCCTCGAGAAATGTTAAAAAAAAGCAGCTCTGGTTGAGTGTTTCACCTCGCTTTTTGTAAATTTTATGGAGTACAGTGAACCCTCGGTTATCGCGGTTAATGGGGACCGAGACCATCCGCGAAAACTGAAAATCCGCGAAGTAGCGGCGCACCTTCAAAAATGCTTAAAAAAAATATACAATATATATAATAAATATATAAATATATATATATATATATATATATATATATATATATATATATATATATATATATATATATATATATATATATATATATATATATATATACGGGGAGAGAGAGAGTGAAATTCATGTTATAACAAAAAAACCAAATTATTATTAAAACGTATTGTTTTTTTATTCCCCAGCCATTCTTTTTGTATTTATTTAATTACTCCGACTTTTACCTGCTGGTACGCCGTCCGGTGTGCCCTGTGAAATGAAAGGTGGCATTCTTTATTTATTTATTCATTTATTCATTCATAACTGACAGCCTCGCGCTCCGCTCGTGCCCGGGCAGAAGAGGTGCTCCAATTTGGCTTAACTGTGACACACGCCCGTCCTCCTCCCCCGGAGCTTCCATTCGGTTAAACTTAGGGGCCGCTTGGCACCGCCCGTGCCCGGGGAAGGTGCTCCTCTTCGGCTTACTGTGACGCGAGCATGCCCTCCTCCTCCGGAGCTTCCATTCGGTTAAACGTAGGGGCCGCTTGGCACCGCCCGTGCCCGGGGAAGGTGCTCCTCTACGGCTTAACTGCCACGCACGCTGGCCGGAGCTCTGGTACGGTCCGAACCGCGCGAAACGTCGCCACCGATCGTGTCCGGGGGAACGTGCTCTTCTTCGTCCACTCTCCTCTTCGCCCACGCTCTTCTTCGGCGCACGCCGGCCGTCTAACCGCTCCAGCGCCCCGTCGTGCCGCTCGGCGAAACTACAATGCCCCCGAATATTTTTTAGACCCGCGAAGCACTGAACCCGCGAAAGGTGAACCGCGAAGTAGCGAGGGTTCACTGTATGTATAAGACCAAGACCTACAAAAAAGTCTCTTGGAGCAATGAGCTAGGTTTTACAGGAAGTCGGCCATTTTGAATTTACTTAAAAGGGGGCGGGTCACCACAATGGACTTTGTGTAGAAATTATTATTGGGGTCCGAGCAGCGACCGCGGCGAGGTCCCTATTGTTTTTGTAGAAGATATTATTACTTTTATTATTATTATTATTATTATTATTAGGGCCTGAGCAGCGACCGCTGCGAAGTCCCTATTGTTTTTGTAGAAATTATTATTATTATTATTTTTCCGATTGTTCGATCGCATTTTTGACCCCCGAAACATGCACAAAAACTCACCAAACTTGGCAGTCTCATCGGGCATGGCGAAAAATTTGATATTTTAACGTCTAATATGAACAGGAAGTGAGTTATGAATTTTTGAAAGTCCGACTTTTGCCCTTTTTTGCATGTTTACAGGGGTCATTCTTTTGCACCCTGATCCTAAAGGCTTCATCTGATTGCCTTAAAATTCTGTCTGTAGCATCTGAAGACCTGGCACAAACACTGGGGCTAAAATTTTTTGTTTCCAAAATACTATATGACGGGGGCGGGGCATCAAAGTTTTCACTTAAGATATCCTTCGCCGCAATGGACAAAATGCTTAATAACTCTCCTGCACATGCTGCTAAAAATCCAAAACTTCACATGTACATAAAGAGTCTGTACCTGAAGACATCTATATGTTTATATTCAGTTATACACCTTGCGCCAATCAATATCATTTTTTACATTTTGACGTACTGCACGGTGCCCTTTTAACGAATCTGATTGAAAATTGGCTAGAAAAGACTCAAGACATTGATCTTACTCTATCCCTATTTTTGTGACTTTCCTTCGAAGGGCGTGGCTATTACGGTGCCGCAGAGTCTGATTATTCTCCGTGGCAACAAAAGTTCCTGCAAAATGATTCAGATGATCCATCTTCTCGAAATTTTTCACATTTGAGGATATTCAGGCCCTGAAGACGGCTGCCAACTTATTTTTGATCGCAGTGGTAGCGCCACCAACTGGTTAAAACAAATACAAATTATTTTCGTTGATTTTTTTCTCCGGGCAGGTTAACAAAATCTACCTTACATTTGCTCGGATGAGTGTTTAGGCCTTGAGGATGTCACAATACGAAAGTCTTTCGCCTTCTTCAGAGTGTCACATGATGGTGTCTTGTGGCCCGTCTTTATCAGCTGATGTTCCATGAGGGCGTGACTTACCTGTCACAAGAATGAAGGCAAGTCACGCCCCCCGCTGTCCGTTCACTCCGCCAAAATGCTGCTCCAGGTGGTAGAGAGGATGAAGGCTCCCTTGTCTCTGTTCATGGTTTTTATGCCTCGCTTGCAGATCTCAATGGCCTCTCTGATCCAGCGCTGTTGTTTGTTCTCTTCGGTGCGGATGACCCTGCCCTTCTCCCGGTCCATGATGTGGTTTTCCCTTTTGCAGTGGTCAGTGATTGCTGATTTGTAATGTTCATGTTGTGCTTGTTCTTTGACTGCTCTGATTTTTCATTTTTTTGACAGGTAAGTCACACCCTCATGGAACATCAGCTGATAAAGACGGGTCTCAAGACACCATCATGCGACACTCTGAAGAAGGCGAAAGACTCGCCGAAACATGTCAGGTAAAAAATTTACCTAAAACATAATTGTCTGCTTTTAATGAATCAGTCAAATATCAATAATAAGAAGACAAAATGAACCTAATACAAATAAACGAATGCTTAATAACTCCCCTGCACATGCTCCTAAAAATCCAAACCTTCACCTGTAAATAAAACGTCCCGACCTGAAGACATCTTAATGTTATTATTTTGTTATACACACAGTGCCGCCAAGTGGAATCAAAAATTTGTTTTTATTTTAATTTTCACGTACTGCACGGTGCCCTTTTGACAAATCCGACTGAAAATTAGTCAGAAAAGACTCAAGACAATGATCTTACTCTCTGCCGAATTTTGTGACGTTTTGGCAAAAGGCGTGGCTATTAAGGTGCTGAAAAGTCCGATTGTACTCTGTGGCAACAAAAGCTCCGGCAACATGACTCAGATGATCCTATCTTCTCGAAGTTGTACACATTTGAGGATACCTCAGCCCTGAAGACATCTACCAACTTATTTTACATCGTAGTAGTAGCGCCACCAACTGGTAAAAGCTAATACAAGTTATTTTCTTGGATGTTTTTCTCCGTGCAACTCAACAAGGTCGCCCTCATATATGCTCGGATGACTGTTTCGGCCATGAGGATGTCACAATACGAAATTCGTGATTTTTCGTGAAAAGTTGTGGGAGTGGCATTGCACTGATCGGCAATAAAACAAAGCTGATTATGAGGTTCTAAATATGAACGACAACTCGTAAAACTTTACACACACATCAGGCCGAGCAAATTTATCAATATTTTATACGTTAGTTGTGCAGCTTTTTTGAAATGGCTCGCCATGGCCCTCGAGAAATGTTAAAAAAAAGCAGCTCTGGTTGAATGTTTCACCTCGCTTTTTGTAAATTTTATGGAGTACAGTGAACTCTCTGTTATCGCGGTTAATGGGGACCGAGACCATCCGCGAAAACTGAAAATCCGCGAAGTAGCGGCGCACCTTCAAAAATGCTTAAAAAAAATATACAATATATATAATAAATATATATATATATATATATATATATATATATATATACGGGGAGAGAGAGAGTGAAATTCATGTTATAACAAAAAAAACAAATTATTATTAAAACGTATTATTTTTTTATTCCCCAGCCATTCTTTTTGTATTTATTTAATTACTCCGACTTTTACCTGCTGGTACGCCGTCCGGTGTGCCCTCTGAAATGAAAGGTGGCATTCTTTATTTATTTATTCATTTATTCATTCATAACTGACAGCCTCGCGCTCCGCTCGTGCCCGGGCAGAAGAGGTGCTCCAATTTGGCTTAACTGTGACACACGCCCGTCCTCCTCCCCCGGAGCTTCCATTCGGTTAAACTTAGGGGCCGCTTGGCACCGCCCGTGCCCGGGGAAGGTGCTCCTCTTCGGCTTACTGTGACGCGAGCATGCCCTCCTCCTCCGGAGCTTCCATTCGGTTAAACTTAGGGGCCGCTTGGAACCGCCCGTGCCCGGGGAAGGTGCTCCTCTTCGGCTTAGTGTGACGCGAGCATGCCCTCCTCCTCCGGAGCTTCCATTCGGTTAAACTTAGGGGCCGCTTGGCACCGCCCGTGCCCGGGGAAGGTGCTCCTCTACGACTTAACTGCCACGCACGCTGGCCGGAGCTCTGGTACGGTCCGAACCGCGCGAAACGTCGCCACCGATCGTGTCCGGGGGAACGTGCTCTTCTTCGTCCACTCTCCTCTTCGCCCACGCTCTTCTTCGGCGCATGCCGGCCGTCTAACCGCTCCAGCGCCCCGTCGTGCCGCTCGGCGAAACTACAATGCCCCCGAATATTTTTTAGACCCGCGAAGCACTGAACCCGCGAAAGGTGAACCGCGAAGTAGCGAGGGTTCACTGTATGTATAAGACCAAGACCTACAAAAAAGTCTCTTGGAGCAATGAGCTAGGTTTTACAGGAAGTCGGCCATTTTGAATTTACTTAAAAGGGGGCGGGTCACCACAATGGACTTTGTGTAGAAATTATTATTGGGGCCCGAGCAGCGACCGCGGCGAGGTCCCTATTGTTTTTGTAGAAAATATTATTACTTTTATTATTATTATTATTATTATTATTAGGGCCTGAGCAGCGACCGCTGCGAAGTCCCTATTGTTTTTGTAGAAATTATTATTATTATTATTTTTCCGATTGTTCGATCGCATTTTTGACCCCCGAAACATGCACAAAAACTCACCAAACTTGGCAGTCTCATCGGGCATGGCGAAAAATTTGATATTTTAACGTCTAATATGAACAGGAAGTGAGTTATGAATTTTTGAAAGTCCGACTTTTGCCCTTTTTTGCATGTTTACAGGGGTCATTCTTTTGCACCCTGATCCTAAAGGCTTCATCTGATTGCCTTAAAATTCTGTCTGTAGCATCTGAAGACCTGGCACAAACACTGGGGCAAAAAATTTTTTGTTTCCGAAATACTATATGACGGGGGCGGGGCATCAAAGTTTTCACTTAAGATTTCCTTCGCCGCAATGGACAAAATGCTTAATAACTCTCCTGCACATGCTGCTAAAAATCCAAAACTTCACATGTACATAAAGAGTCTGTACCTGAAGACATCTATATGTTTATATTCAGTTATACACCTTGCGCCAATCAATATCATTTTTTACATTTTGACGTACTGCACGGTGCCCTTTTAACGAATCTGATTGAAAATTGGCTAGAAAAGACTCAAGACATTGATCTTACTCTATCCCTATTTTTGTGACTTTCCTTCGAAGGGCGTGGCTATTACGGTGCCGCAGAGTCTGATTATTCTCCGTGGCAACAAAAGTTCCTGCAAAATGATTCAGATGATCCATCTTCTCGAAATTTTTCACATTTGAGGATATTCAGGCCCTGAAGACGGCTGCCAACTTATTTTTGATCGCAGTGGTAGCGCCACCAACTGGTTAAAACAAATACAAATCATTTTCGTTGATTTTTTTCTCCGGGCAGGTTAACAAAATCTACCTTACATTTGCTCGGATGAGTGTTTAGGCCTTGAGCATGTCACAATACGAAAGTCTTTCGCCTTCTTCAGAGTGTCACATGATGGTGTCTTGTGGCCCGTCTTTATCAGCTGATGTTCCATGAGGGCGTGACTTACCTGTCACAAGAATGAAGGCAAGTCACGCCCCCCGCTGTCCGTTCACTCCGCCAAGATGCTGGTCCAGGTGGTAGAGAGGATGAAGGCTCCCTTGTCTCTGTTCATGGTTTTTATGCCTCGCTTGCAGATCTCAATGGCCTCTCTGATCCAGCGCTGTTGTTTGTTCTCTTCGGTGCGGATGACCCTGCCCTTCTCCCGGTCCATGATGTGGTTTTCCCTTTTGCAGTGGTCAGTGATTGCTGATTTGTAATGTTCATGTTGTGCTTGTTCTTTTACTGCTCTGATTTTTCATTTTTTTGACAGGTAAGTCACACCCTCATGGAACATCAGCTCAAGACACCATCATGCGACACTCTGAAGAAGGCGAAAGACTCGCCGAAACATGTCAGGTAAAAAATTAACCTAAAACATAATTGTCTGCTTTTAATGAATCAGTCAAATATCAATAATAAGAAGACAAAATGAACCTAATACAAATAAATGAATGCTTAATAACTCCCCTGCACATGCTCCTAAAAATCCAAACCTTCACCTGTAAATAAAACGTCCCGACCTGAAGACATCTTAATGTTATTATTTTGTTATACACACAGTGCCGCCAAGTGGAATCAAAAATTTGTTTTTATTTTAATTTTCACGTACTGCATGGTGCCCTTTTGACGAATCCGACTGAAAATTAGTCAGAAAAGACTTAAGACAATGATCTTACTCTCTGCCGAATTTTGTGACGTTTTGGCAAAAGGCGTGGCTATTAAGGTGCTGAAAAGTCCGATTGTACTCTGTGGCAACAAAAGCTCCGGCAACATGACTCAGATGATCCTATCTTCTCGAAGTTGTACACATTTGAGGATACTTCAGCCCTGAAGACATCTACCAACTTATTTTACATCGTAGTAGTAGCGCCACCAACTGGTAAAAGCTAATACAAGTTATTTTCTTGGATGTTTTTCTCCGTGCAACTCAACAAGGTCGCCCTCATATATGCTCGGATGACTGTTTCGGCCATGAGGATGTCACAATACGAAATTCGTGATTTTTCGTGAAAAGTTGTGGGAGTGGCATTGCACTGTTCAGCAATAAAACAAAGCTGATTATGAGGTTCTAAATATGAACGACAACTCGTAAAACTTTACACACACATCAGGCCGAGCAAATTTATCAATATTTTATACGTTAGTTGTGCAGCTTTTTTGAAATGGCTCGCCATGGCCCTCGAGAAATGTTAAAAAAAAGCAGCTCTGGTTGAGTGTTTCACCTCGCTTTTTGTAAATTTTATGGAGTACAGTGAACCCTCGGTTATCGCGGTTAATGGGGACCGAGACCACCCGCGAAAACTGAAAATCCGCGAAGTAGCGGCGCACCTTCAAAAATGCTTAAAAAAAATATACAATATATATAATAAATATATAAATATATATATATATATATATATATATATATATATATATATATATACGGGGAGAGAGAGAGTGAAATTCATGTTATAACAAAAAAACCAAATTATTATTAAAACGTATTATTTTTTTATTCCCCAGCCATTCTTTTTGTATTTATTTAATTACTCCGACTTTTACCTGCTGGTACGCCGTCCGGTGTGCCCTGTGAAATGAAAGGTGGCATTCTTTATTTATTTATTCATTTATACATTCATAACTGACAGCCTCGCGCTCCGCTCGTGCCCGGGCAGAAGAGGTGCTCCAATTTGGCTTAACTGTGACACACGCCCGTCCTCCTCCCCCGGAGCTTCCATTCGGTTAAACTTAGGGGCCGCTTGGCACCGCCCGTGCCCGGGGAAGGTGCTCCTCTTCGGCTTACTGTGACGCGAGCATGCCCTCCTCCTCCGGAGCTTCCATTCGGTTAAACTTAGGGGCCGCTTGGAACCGCCCGTGCCCGGGGAAGGTGCTCCTCTTCGGCTTACTGTGACGCGAGCATGCCCTCCTCCTCCGGAGCTTCCATTCGGTTAAACTTAGGGGCAGCTTGGCACCGCCCGTGCCCGGGGAAGGTGCTCCTCTACGGCTTAACTGCCACGCACGCTGGCCGGAGCTCTGGTACGGTCCGAACCGCGCGAAACGTCGCCACCGATCGTGTCCGGGGGAACGTGCTCTTCTTCGTCCACTCTCCTCTTCGCCCACGCTCTTCTTCGGCGCACGCCGGCCGTCTAACCGCTCCAGCGCCCCGTCGTGCCGCTCGGCGAAACTACAATGCCCCCGAATATTTTTTAGACCCGCGAAGCACTGAACCCGCGAAAGGTGAACCTCGAAGTAGCGAGGGTTCACTGTATGTATAAGACCAAGACCTACAAAAAAGTCTCTTGGAGCAATGAGCTAGGTTTTACAGGAAGTCGGCCATTTTGAATTTACTTAAAAGGGGGCGGGTCTCCACAATGGACTTTGTGTAGAAATTATTATTGGGGCCCGAGCAGCGACCGCGGCGAGGTCCCTATTGTTTTTGTAGAAAATATTATTACTTTTATTATTATTATTATTATTATTATTATTATTATTAGGGCCTGAGCAGCGACCGCTGCGAAGTCCCTATTGTTTTTGTAGAAATTATTATTATTATTATTTTTCCGATTGTTCGATCGCATTTTTGACCCCCGAAACATGCACAAAAACTCACCAAACTTGGCAGTCTCATCGGGCATGGCGAAAAATTTGATATTTTTTAACGTCTAATATGAACAGGAAGTGAGTTATGAATTTTTGAAAGTCCGACTTTTGCCCTTTTTTGCATGTTTACAGGGGTCATTCTTTTGCACCCTGATCCTAAAGGCTTCATCTGATTGCCTTAAAGTTCTGTCTGGAGCATCTTAAGACCTCGGACAAACACTGGGGCTAAAATTTTTTGTTTCCGAAATACTATATGACGGGGGCGCAGAGTCTGATTATTCTCCGTGGCAACAAAAGTTCCTGCAAAATGATTCAGATGATCCATCTTCTCGAAATTTTTCACATTTGAGGATATTCAGGCCCTGAAGACGGCTGCCAACTTATTTTTGATCGCAGTGGTAGCGCCACCAACTGGTTAAAACAAATACAAATTATTTTCGTTGATGTTTTTCTCCGGGCAGGTGAACAAAATCTACCTTATATTTGCTCGGATGAGTGTTTAGGCCTTGAGCATGTCACAATACGAAAGTCTTTCGCCTTCTTCAGAGTGTCACATGATGCTGTCTTGTGACCCGTCTTTATCAGCTGATGTTCCATGAGGGCGTGACTTACCTGTCACAAGAATGAAGGCAAGTCACGCCCCCCGCTGTCCGTTCACTCCGCCAAAATGCTGCTCCAGGTGGTAGAGAGGATGAAGGCTCCCTTGTCTCTGTTCATGGTTTTTATGCCTCGCTTGCAGATCTCAATGGCCTCTCTGATCCAGCGCTGTTGTTTGTTCTCTTCGGTGCGGATGACCCTGCCCTTCTCCCGGTCCATGATGTGGTTTTCCCTTTTGCAGTGGTCAGTGATTGCTGATTTGTAATGTTCATGTTGTGCTTGTTCTTTTACTGCTCTGATTTTTCATTTTTTTGACAGGTAAGTCACACCCTCATGGAACATCAGCTGATAAAGACGGGTCTCAAGACACCATCATGCGACACTCTGAAGAAGGCGAAAGACTCGCCGAAACATGTCAGGTAAAAAATTAACCTAAAACATAATTGTCTGCTTTTAATGAATCAGTCAAATATCAATAATAAGAAGACAAAATGAACCTAATACAAATAAATGAATGCTTAATAACTCCCCTGCACATGCTCCTAAAAATCCAAACCTTCACCTGTAAATAAAACGTCCCGACCTGAAGACATCTTAATGTTATTATTTTGTTATACACACAGTGCCGCCAAGTGGAATCAAAAATTTGTTTTTATTTTAATTTTCACGTACTGCACGGTGCCCTTTTGACGAATCCGACTGAAAATTAGTCAGAAAAGACTCAAGACAATGATCTTACTCTCTGCCGAATTTTGTGACGTTTTGGCAAAAGGCGTGGCTATTAAGGTGCTGAAAAGTCCGATTGTACTCTGTGGCAACAAAAGCTCCGGCAACATGACTCAGATCATCCTATCTTCTCGAAGTTGTACACATTTGAGGATACTTCAGCCCTGAAGACATCTACCAACTTATTTTATATCGTAGTAGTAGCGCCACCAACTGGTAAAAGCTAATACAAGTTATTTTCTTGGATGTTTTTCTCCGTGCAACTCAACAAGGTCGCCCTCATATATGCTCGGATGACTGTTTCGGCCATGAGGATGTCACAATACGAAATTCGTGATTTTTCGTGAAAAGTTGTGGGAGTGGCATTGCACTGTTCGGCAATAAAACAAAGCTGATTATGAGGTTCTAAATATGAACGACAACTCGTAAAACTTTACACACACATCAGGCCGAGCAAATTTATCAATATTTTATACGTTAGTTGTGCAGCTTTTTTGAAATGGCTCGCCATGGCCCTCGAGAAATGTTAAAAAAAAGCAGCTCTGGTTGAGTGTTTCACCTCGCTTTTTGTAAATTTTATGGAGTACAGTGAACCCTCGGTTATCGCGGTTAATGGGGACCGAGACCACCCGCGAAAACTGAAAATCCGCGAAGTAGCGGCGCACCTTCAAAAATGCTTAAAAAAAATATACAATATATATAATAAATATATATATATATATATATATATATATATATATATATATATATATATATATATACGGGGAGAGAGAGAGTGAAATTCATGTTATAACAAAAAAACCAAATTATTATTAAAACGTATTATTTTTTTATTCCCCAGCCATTCTTTTTGTATTTATTTAATTACTCCGACTTTTACCTGCTGGTACGCCGTCCGGTGTGCCCTGTGAAATGAAAGGTGGCATTCTTTATTTATTTATTCATTTATTCATTCATAACTGACAGCCTCGCGCTCAGCTCGTGCCCGGGCAGAAGAGGTGCTCCAATTTGGCTTAACTGTGACACACGCCCGTCCTCCTCCCCCGGAGCTTCCATTCGGTTAAACTTAGGGGCCGCTTGGCACCGCCCGTGCCCGGGGAAGGTGCTCCTCTTCGGCTTACTGTGACGCGAGCATGCCCTCCTCCTCCGGAGCTTCCATTCGGTTAAACTTAGGGGCCGCTTGGAACCGCCCGTGCCCGGGGAAGGTGCTCCTCTTCGGCTTACTGTGACGCGAGCATGCCCTCCTCCTCCGGAGCTTCCATTCGGTTAAACTTAGGGGCCGCTTGGCACCGCCCGTGCCCGGGGAAGGTGCTCCTCTACGGCTTAACTGCCACGCACGCTGGCCGGAGCTCTGGTACGGTCCGAACCGCGCGAAACGTCGCCACCGATCGTGTCCGGGGGAACGTGCTCTTCTTCGTCCACTCTCCTCTTCGCCCACGCTCTTCTTCGGCGCACGCCGGCCGTCTAACCGCTCCAGCGCCCCGTCGTGCCGCTCGGCGAAACTACAATGCCCCCGAATATTTTTTAGACCCGCGAAGCACTGAACCTGCGAAAGGTGAACCGCGAAGTAGCGAGGGTTCACTGTATGTATAAGACCAAGACCTACAAAAAAGTCTCTTGGAGCAATGAGCTAGGTTTTACAGGAAGTCGGCCATTTTGAATTTACTTAAAAGGGGGCGGGTCACCACAATGGACTTTGTGTAGAAATTATTATTGGGGCCCGAGCAGCGACCGCGGCGAGGTCCCTATTGTTTTTGTAGAAAATATTATTACTTTTATTATTATTATTATTATTATTATTAGGGCCTGAGCAGCGACCGCTGCGAAGTCCCTATTGTTTTTGTAGAAATTATTATTATTATTTTTCCGATTGTTCGATCGCATTTTTGACCCCCGAAACATGCACAAAAACTCACCAAACCTGGCAGTCTCATCGGGCATGGCGAAAAATTTGATATTTTAACGTCTAATATGAACAGGAAGTGAGTTATGAATTTTTGAAAGTCCGACTTTTGCCCTTTTTTGCATGTTTACAGGGGTCATTCTTTTGCACCCTGATCCTAAAGGCTTCATCTGATTGCCTTAAAATTCTGTCTGTAGCATCTGAAGACCTGGGACAAACACTGGGGCTAAAATTTTTTGTTTCCGAAATACTATATGACGGGGGCGGGGCATCAAAGTTTTCACTTAAGATTTCCTTCGCCGCAATGGACAAAATGCTTAATAACTCTCCTGCACATGCTGCTAAAAATCCAAAACTTCACATGTACATAAAGAGTCTGTACCTGAAGACATCTATATGTTTATATTCAGTTATACACCTTGCGCCAATCAATATCATTTTTTACATTTTGACGTACTGCACGGTGCCCTTGTAACGAATCTGATTGAAAATTGGCTAGAAAAGACTCAAGACATTGATCTTACTCTATCCCTATTTTTGTGACTTTCCTTCGAAGGGCGTGGCTATTACGGTGCCGCAGAGTCTGATTATTCTCCGTGGCAACAAAAGTTCCTGCAAAATGATTCAGATGATCCATCTTCTCGAAATTTTTCACATTTGAGGATATTCAGGCCCTGAAGACGGCTGCCAACTTATTTTTGATCGCAGTGGTAGCGCCACCAACTGGTTAAAACAAATATAAATTATTTTCGTTGATGTTTTTCTCCGGGCATGTTAACAAAATCTACCTTATATTTGCTCGGATGAGTGTTTAGGCCTTGAGCATGTCACAATACGAAAGTCTTTCGCCTTCTTCAGAGTGTCACATGATGGTGTCTTGTGACCCGCCTTTATCAGCTGATGTTCCATGAGGGCGTGACTTACCTGTCACAAGAATGAAGGCAAGTCACGCCCCCCGCTGTCCGTTCACTCCGCCAAGATGCTGGTCCAGGTGGTAGAGAGGATGAAGGCTCCCTTGTCTCTGTTCATGGTTTTTATGCCTCGCTTGCAGATCTCAATGGCCTCTCTGATCCAGCGCTGTTGTTTGTTCTCTTCTGTGCGGATGACCCTGCCCTTCTCCCGGTCCATGATGTGGTTTTCCCTTTTGCAGTGGTCAGTGATTGCTGATTTGTAATGTTCATGTTGTGCTTGTTCTTTTACTGCTCTGATTTTTTTCATTTTTTTGACAGGTAAGTCACACCCTCATGGAACATCAGCTCAAGACACCATCATGCGACACTCTGAAGTAGGCGAAAGACTCGCCGAAACATGTCAGGTAAAAAATTAACCTAAAACATAATTGTCTGCTTTTAATGAATCAGTCAAATATCAATAATAAGAAGACAAAATGAACCTAATACAAATAAATGAATGCTTAATAACTCCCCTGCACATGCTCCTAAAAATCCAAACCTTCACCTGTAAATAAAACGTCCCGACCTGAAGACATCTTAATGTTATTATTTTGTTATACACACAGTGCCGCCAAGTGGAATCAAAAATGTGTTTTTATTTTAATTGTCACGTACTGCACGGTGCCCTTTCGACGAATCCGACTGAAAATTAGTCAGAAAAGACTCAAGACAATGATCTTACTCTCTGCCGAATTTTGTGACGTTTTGGCAAAAGGCGTGGCTATTACGGTGCTGAAAAGTCCGATTGTACTCTGTGGCAACAAAAGCTCCAGCAACATGACTCAGATGATCCTATCTTCTCGAAGTTGCACACATTTGAGGATACTTCAGCCCTGAAGACATCTACCAACTTATTTTTCATCGTAGTAGTAGCGCCCCCAACTGGTAAAAGCTAATACAAGTTATTTTCTTGGATGTTTTTCTCCGTGCAACTCAACAAGGTCGCCCTCATATATGCTCGGATGACTGTTTCGGCCATGAGGATGTCACAATACGAAATTCGTCCTTTTTCATGAAAAGTTGTGGGAGTGGCATTGCACTGTTCGGCAATAAAACAAAGCTGATTATGAGGTTCTAAATATGAACGACAACTCGTGAAACTTTACACACACATCAGGCCGAGCAAATTTATCAATATTTTATACGTTAGTTGTGCAGCTTTTTTGAAATGGCTCGCCATGGCCCTCGAGAAATGTTCAAAAAAGCAGCCCTGGTTGAGTGTTTCACCTCGCTTTTTGTAAATTTTATGGAGTACAGTGAACCCTCGGTTATCGCGGTTAATGGGGACCGAGACCACCCGCGAAAACTGAAAATCCGCGAAGTAGCGGCGCACCTTCAAAAATGCTTAAAAAAAATATATAATAAATATATAAATATATATATATATATATATATATATATATATATATATATATATATATATATATATATATATATATATATATACGGGGGGAGAGAGAGAGAGAGAGAGTGAAATTCATGTTATAACAAAAAAAACAAATTATTATTAAAACTTATTATTTTTTTATTCCCCAACCATTCTTTTTGTATTTATTTAATTACTCCGACTTTTACCTGCTGGTACGCCGTCCGGTGTGCCCTGTGAAATGAAAGGTGGCATTCTTTATTTATTTATTCATTTATTCATTCATAACTGACAGCCTCGCGCTCCGCTTGTGCCCGGCAGAAGAGGTGCTCCAATTCGGCTTAACTGTGACACACGCCCGCCCTCCTCCCCCGGAGCTTCCATTCGGTTAAACTTAGGGGCCGCTTGGCACCGCCCGTGCCCGGGGAAGGTGCTCCTCTTCGGCTTACTGTGACGCGAGCATGCCCTCCTCCTCCGGAGCTTCCATTCGGTTAAACTTAGGGGCCGCTTGGAACCGCCCGTGCCCGGGGAAGGTGCTCCTCTTCGGCTTACTGTGACGCGAGCATGCCCTCCTCCTCCGGAGCTTCCATTCGGTTAAACTCAGGGGCCGCTTGGAACCGCCCGTGCCCGGGGAAGGTGCTCCTCTACGGCTTAACTGCCACGCACGCCGGCCGGAGCTCTGGTACGGTCCGAACCGCGCGAAACGTCGCCACCGATCGTGTCCGGGGGAACGTGCTCTTCTTCGTCCACTCTCCTCTTCGCCCACGCTCTTCTTCGGCGCACGCCGGCCGTCTAACCGCTCCAGCGCCCCGTCGTGCCGCTCGGCGAAACTACAATGCCCCCGAATATTTTTTAGACCCGCGAAGCACTGAACCCGCGAAAGGTGAACCTCGAAGTAGCGAGGGTTCACTGTATGTATAAGACCAAGACCTACAAAAAAGTCTCTTGGAGCAATGAGCTAGGTTTTACAGGAAGTCGGCCATTTTGAATTTACTTAAAAGGGGGCGGGTCTCCACAATGGACTTTGTGTAGAAATTATTATTGGGGCCCGAGCAGCGACCGCGGCGAGGTCCCTATTGTTTTTGTAGAAAATATTATTACTTTTATTATTATTATTATTATTATTATTATTATTATTAGGGCCTGAGCAGCGACCGCTGCGAAGTCCCTATTGTTTTTGTAGAAATTATTATTATTATTATTTTTCCGATTGTTCGATCGCATTTTTGACCCCCGAAACATGCACAAAAACTCACCAAACTTGGCAGTCTCATCGGGCATGGCGAAAAATTTGATATTTTTTAACGTCTAATATGAACAGGAAGTGAGTTATGAATTTTTGAAAGTCCGACTTTTGCCCTTTTTTGCATGTTTACAGGGGTCATTCTTTTGCACCCTGATCCTAAAGGCTTCATCTGATTGCCTTAAAGTTCTGTCTGGAGCATCTTAAGACCTGGGACAAACACTGGGGCTAAAATTTTTTGTTTCCGAAATACTATATGACGGGGGCGGGGCTTCAAAGTTTTCACTTAAGATTTCCTTCGCCGCAATGGACAAAATGCTTAATAACTCTCCTGCCCGTGCTGCTAAAAATCCAAAACTTCACATGTACATAAAGAGTCGGTACCTGAAGACATCTATATGTTTATATTCAGTTATACACCTTGCGCCAATCAATATAAATGTTTACATTTTGACGTACTGCACGGTGCCCTTTTAACGAATCCGACTGAAAATTGGCTAGAAAAGACTCAAGACATTGATCTTACTCTATCCCTATTTTTATGACTTTCCTTCAAAGGGCGTGGCTATTACGGTGCCGCAGAGTCTGATTATTCTCCGTGGCAACAAAAGTTCCTGCAAAATGATTCAGATGATCCATCTTCTGGAAATCTTTCACATTTGAGGATATTCAGGCCCTGAAGACGGCTGCCAACTTATTTTTGATCGCAGTGGTAGCGCCACCAACTGGTTAAAACAAATACAAATTATTTTCGTTGATGTTTTTCTCCGGGCAGGTTAACAAAATCTACCTTATATTTGCTCGGATGAGTGTTTAGGCCTTGAGCATGTCACAATACGAAAGTCTTTCGCCTTCTTCAGAGTGTCACATGATGGTGTCTTGTGACCCGTCTTTATCAGCTGATGTTCCATGAGGGCGTGACTTACCTGTCACAAGAATGAAGGCAAGTCACGCCCCCCGCTGTCCGTTCACTCCGCCAAGATGCTGGTCCAGGTGGTAGAGAGGATGAAGGCTCCCTTGTCTCTGTTCATGGTTTTTATGCCTCGCTTGCAGATCTCAATGGCCTCTCTGATCCAGCGCTGTTGTTTGTTCTCTTCTGTGCGGATGACCCTGCCCTTCTCCCGGTCCATGATGTGGTTTTCCCTTTTGCAGTGGTCAGTGATTGCTGATTTGTAATGTTCATGTTGTGCTTGTTCTTTTACTGCTCTGATTTTTTCATTTTTTTGACAGGTAAGTCACACCCTCATGGAACATCAGCTCAAGACACCATCATGCGACACTCTGAAGAAGGCGAAAGACTCGCCGAAACATGTCAGGTAAAAAATTAACCTAAAACATAATTGTCTGCTTTAAATGAATCAGTCAAATATCAATAATAAGAAGACAAAATGAACCTAATACAAATAAATGAATGCTTAATAACTCCCCTGCACATGCTCCTAAAAATCCAAACCTTCACCTGTAAATAAAACGTCCCGACCTGAAGACATCTTAATGTTATTATTTTGTTATACACACAGTGCCGCCAAGTGGAATCAAAAATTTGTTTTTATTTTAATTTTCACGTACTGCATGGTGCCCTTTTGACGAATCCGACTGAAAATTAGTCAGAAAAGACTTAAGACAATGATCTTACTCTCTGCCGAATTTTGTGACGTTTTGGCAAAAGGCGTGGCTATTAAGGTGCTGAAAAGTCCGATTGTACTCTGTGGCAACAAAAGCTCCGGCAACATGACTCAGATGATCCTATCTTCTCGAAGTTGTACACATTTGAGGATACTTCAGCCCTGAAGACATCTACCAACTTATTTTACATCGTAGTAGTAGCGCCACCAACTGGTAAAAGCTAATACAAGTTATTTTCTTGGATGTTTTTCTCCGTGCAACTCAACAAGGTCGCCCTCATATATGCTCGGATGACTGTTTCGGCCATGAGGATGTCACAATACGAAATTCGTGATTTTTCGTGAAAAGTTGTGGGAGTGGCATTGCACTGTTCAGCAATAAAACAAAGCTGATTATGAGGTTCTAAATATGAACGACAACTCGTAAAACTTTACACACACATCAGGCCGAGCAAATTTATCAATATTTTATACGTTAGTTGTGCAGCTTTTTTGAAATGGCTCGCCATGGCCCTCGAGAAATGTTAAAAAAAAGCAGCTCTGGTTGAGTGTTTCACCTCGCTTTTTGTAAATTTTATGGAGTACAGTGAACCCTCGGTTATCGCGGTTAATGGGGACCGAGACCACCCGCGAAAACTGAAAATCCGCGAAGTAGCGGCGCACCTTCAAAAATGCTTAAAAAAAATATACAATATATATAATAAATATATAAATATATATATATATATATATATATATATATATACGGGGAGAGAGAGAGTGAAATTCATGTTATAACAAAAAAAACAAATTATTATTAAAACGTATTATTTTTTTATTCCCCAGCCATTCTTTTTGTATTTATTTAATTACTCCGACTTTTACCTGCTGGTACGCCGTCCGGTGTGCCCTGTGAAATGAAAGGTGGCATTCTTTATTTATTTATTCATTTATACATTCATAACTGACAGCCTCGCGCTCCGCTCGTGCCCGGGCAGAAGAGGTGCTCCAATTTGGCTTAACTGTGACACACGCCCGTCCTCCTCCCCCGGAGCTTCCATTCGGTTAAACTTAGGGGCCGCTTGGCACCGCCCGTGCCCGGGGAAGGTGCTCCTCTTCGGCTTACTGTGACGCGAGCATGCCCTCCTCCTCCGGAGCTTCCATTCGGTTAAACTTAGGGGCCGCTTGGAACCGCCCGTGCCCGGGGAAGGTGCTCCTCTTCGGCTTACTGTGACGCGAGCATGCCCTCCTCCTCCGGAGCTTCCATTCGGTTAAACTTAGGGGCCGCTTGGCACTGCCCGTGCCCGGGGAAGGTGCTCCTCTACGGCTTAACTGCCACGCACGCTGGCCGGAGCTCTGGTACGGTCCGAACCGCGCGAAACGTCGCCACCGATCGTGTCCGGGGGAACGTGCTCTTCTTCGTCCACTCTCCTCTTCGCCCACGCTCTTCTTCGGCGCACGCCGGCCGTCTAACCGCTCCAGCGCCCCGTCGTGCCGCTCGGCGAAACTACAATGCGCCCGAATATTTTTTAGACTCGCGAAGCACTGAACCCGCGAAAGGTGAACCGCGAAGTAGCGAGGGTTCACTGTATGTATAAGACCAAGACCTACAAAAAAGTCTCTTGGAGCAATGAGCTAGGTTTTACAGGAAGTCGGCCATTTTGAATTTACTTAAAAGGGGGCGGGTCACCACAATGGACTTTGTGTAGAAATTATTATTGGGGCCCGAGCAGCGACCGCGGCGAGGTCCCTATTGTTTTTGTAGAAAATATTATTACTTTTATTATTATTATTATTATTATTATTAGGGCCTGAGCAGCGACCGCTGCGAAGTCCCTATTGTTTTTGTTGAAATTATTATTATTATTATTTTTCCGATTGTTCGATCGCATTTTTGACCCCTGAAACATGCACAAAAACTCACCAAACTTGGCAGTCTCATCGGGCATGGCGAAAAATTTGATATTTTAACGTCTAATATGAACAGGAAGTGAGTTATGAATTTTTGAAAGTCCGACTTTTGCCCTTTTTTGCATGTTTACAGGGGTCATTCTTTTGCACCCTGATCCTAAAGGCTTCATCTGATTGCCTTAAAATTCTGTCTGTAGCATCTGAAGACCTGGCACAAACACTGGGGCTAAAATTTTTTGTTTCCGAAATACTATATGACGGGGGCGGGGCATCAAAGTTTTCACTTAAGATTTCCTTCGCCGCAATGGACAAAATGCTTAATAACTCTCCTGCACATGCTGCTAAAAATCCAAAACTTCACATGTACATAAAGAGTCTGTACCTGAAGACATCTATATGTTTATATTCAGTTATACACCTTGCGCCAATCAATATCATTTTTTACATTTTGACGTACTGCACGGTGCCCTTTTAACGAATCTGATTGAAAATTGGCTAGAAAAGACTCAAGACATTGATCTTACTCTATCCCTATTTTTGTGACTTTCCTTCGAAGGGCGTGGCTATTACGGTGCCGCAGAGTCTGATTATTCTCCGTGGCAACAAAAGTTCCTGCAAAATGATTCAGATGATCCATCTTCTCGAAATTTTTCACATTTGAGGATATTCAGGCCCTGAAGACGGCTGCCAACTTATTTTTGATCGCAGTGGTAGCGCCACCAACTGGTTAAAACAAATACAAATCATTTTCGTTGATTTTTTTCTCCGGGCAGGTTAACAAAATCTACCTTACATTTGCTCGGATGAGTGTTTAGGCCTTGAGGATGTCACAATACGAAAGTCTTTCGCCTTCTTCAGAGTGTCACATGATGGTGTCTTGTGGCCCGTCTTTATCAGCTGATGTTCCATGAGGGCGTGACTTACCTGTCACAAGAATGAAGGCAAGTCACGCCCCCCGCTGTCCGTTCACTCCGCCAAAATGCTGCTCCAGGTGGTAGAGAGGATGAAGGCTCCCTTGTCTCTGTTCATGGTTTTTATGCCTCGCTTGCAGATCTCAATGGCCTCTCTGATCCAGCGCTGTTGTTTGTTCTCTTCGGTGCGGATGACCCTGCCCTTCTCCCGGTCCATGATGTGGTTTTCCCTTTTGCAGTGGTCAGTGATTGCTGATTTGTAATGTTCATGTTGTGCTTGTTCTTTTACTGCTCTGATTTTTCATTTTTTTGACAGGTAAGTCACACCCTCATGGAACATCAGCTGATAAAGACGGGTCTCAAGACACCATCATGCGACACTCTGAAGAAGGCGAAAGACTCGCCGAAACATGTCAGGTAAAAAATTAACCTAAAACATAATTGTCTGCTTTTAATGAATCAGTCAAATATCAATAATAAGAAGACAAAATGAACCTAATACAAATAAATGAATGCTTAATAACTCCCCTGCACATGCTCCTAAAAATCCAAACCTTCACCTGTAAATAAAACGTCCCGACCTGAAGACATCTTAATGTTATTATTTTGTTATACACACAGTGCCGCCAAGTGGAATCAAAAATTTGTTTTTATTTTAATTTTCACGTACTGCACGGTGCCCTTTTGACGAATCCGACTGAAAATTTGTCAGAAAAGACTCAAGACAATGATCTTACTCTCTGCCGAATTTTGTGACGTTTTGGCAAAAGGCGTGGCTATCAAGGTGCTGAAAAGTCCGATTGTACTCTGTGGCAACAAAAGCTCCGGCAACATGACTCAGATCATCCTATCTTCTCGAAGTTGTACACATTTGAGGATACTTCAGCCCTGAAGACATCTACCAACTTATTTTATATCGTAGTAGTAGCGCCACCAACTGGTAAAAGCTAATACAAGTTATTTTCTTGGATGTTTTTCTCCGTGCAACTCAACAAGGTCGCCCTCATATATGCTCGGATGACTGTTTCGGCCATGAGGATGTCACAATACGAAATTCGTGATTTTTCGTGAAAAGTTGTGGGAGTGGCATTGCACTGTTCGGCAATAAAACAAAGCTGATTATGAGGTTCTAAATATGAACGACAACTCGTAAAACTTTACACACACATCAGGCCGAGCAAATTTATCAATATTTTATACGTTAGTTGTGCAGCTTTTTTGAAATGGCTCGCCATGGCCCTCGAGAAATGTTAAAAAAAAGCAGCTCTGGTTGAGTGTTTCACCTCGCTTTTTGTAAATTTTATGGAGTACAGTGAACCCTCGGTTATCGCGGTTAATGGGGACCGAGACCACCCGCGAAAACTGAAAATCCGCGAAGTAGCGGCGCACCTTCAAAAATGCTTAAAAAAAATATACAATATATATAATAAATATATATATATATATATATATATATATATATATATACGGGGAGAGAGAGAGTGAAATTCATGTTATAACAAAAAAACCAAATTATTATTAAAACGTATTATTTTTTTATTCCCCAGCCATTCTTTTTGTATTTATTTAATTACTCCGACTTTTACCTGCTGGTACGCCGTCCGGTGTGCCCTGTGAAATGAAAGGTGGCATTCTTTATTTATTTATTCATTTATTCATTCATAACTGACAGCCTCGCGCTCCGCTCGTGCCCGGGCAGAAGAGGTGCTCCAATTTGGCTTAACTGTGACACACGCCCGTCCTCCTCCGTCCGGAGCTTCCATTCGGTTAAACTTAGGGGCCGCTTGGCACCGCCCGTGCCCGGGGAAGGTGCTCCTCTTCGGCTTACTGTGACGCGAGCATGCCCTCCTCCTCCGGAGCTTCCATTCGGTTAAACTTAGGGGCCGCTTGGAACCGCCCGTGCCCGGGGAAGGTGCTCCTCTTCGGCTTACTGTGACGCGAGCATGCCCTCCTCCTCCGGAGCTTCCATTCGGTTAAACTTAGGGGCCGCTTGGCACCGCCCGTGCCCGGGGAAGGTGCTCCTCTACGGCTTAACTGCCACGCACGCTGGCCGGAGCTCTGGTACGGTCCGAACCGCGCGTAACGTCGCCACCGATCGTGTCCGGGGGAACGTGCTCTTCTTCGTCCACTCTCCTCTTCGCCCACGCTCTTCTTCGGCGCACGCCGGCCGTCTAACCGCTCCAGCGCCCCGTCGTGCCGCTCGGCGAAACTACAATGCCCCCGAATATTTTTTAGACCCGCGAAGCACTGAACCTGCGAAAGGTGAACCGCGAAGTAGCGAGGGTTCACTGTATGTATAAGACCAAGACCTACAAAAAAGTCTCTTGGAGCAATGAGCTAGGTTTTACAGGAAGTCGGCCATTTTGAATTTACTTAAAAGGGGGCGGGTCACCACAATGGACTTTGTGTAGAAATTATTATTGGGGCCCGAGCAGCGACCGCGGCGAGGTCCCTATTGTTTTTGTAGAAAATATTATTACTTTTATTATTATTATTATTATTATTATTAGGGCCTGAGCAGCGACCGCTGCGAAGTCCCTATTGTTTTTGTAGAAATTATTATTATTATTTTTCCGATTGTTCGATCGCATTTTTGACCCCGAAACATGCACAAAAACTCACCAAACCTGGCAGTCTCATCGGGCATGGCGAAAAATTTGATATTTTAACGTCTAATATGAACAGGAAGTGAGTTATGAATTTTTGAAAGTCCGACTTTTGCCCTTTTTTGCATGTTTACAGGGGTCATTCTTTTGCACCCTGATCCTAAAGGCTTCATCTGATTGCCTTAAAATTCTGTCTGTAGCATCTGAAGACCTGGGACAAACACTGGGGCTAAAATTTTTTGTTTCCGAAATACTATATGACGGGGGCGGGGCATCAAAGTTTTCACTTAAGATTTCCTTCGCCGCAATGGACAAAATGCTTAATAACTCTCCTGCACATGCTGCTAAAAATCCAAAACTTCACATGTACATAAAGAGTCTGTACCTGAAGACATCTATATGTCTATATTCAGTTATACACCTTGCGCCAATCAATATCATTTTTTACATTTTGACGTACTGCACGGTGCCCTTGTAACGAATCTGATTGAAAATTGGCTAGAAAAGACTCAAGACATTGATCTTACTCTATCCCTATTTTTGTGACTTTCCTTCGAAGGGCGTGGCTATTACGGTGCCGCAGAGTCTGATTATTCTCCGTGGCAACAAAAGTTCCTGCAAAATGATTCAGATGATCCATCTTCTCGAAATTTTTCACATTTGAGGATATTCAGGCCCTGAAGACGGCTGCCAACTTATTTTTGATCGCAGTGGTAGCGCCACCAACTGGTTAAAACAAATATAAATTATTTTCGTTGATGTTTTTCTCCGGGCATGTTAACAAAATCTACCTTATATTTGCTCGGATGAGTGTTTAGGCCTTGAGCATGTCACAATACGAAAGTCTTTCGCCTTCTTCAGAGTGTCACATGATGGTGTCTTGTGACCCGCCTTTATCAGCTGATGTTCCATGAGGGCGTGACTTACCTGTCACAAGAATGAAGGCAAGTCACGCCCCCCGCTGTCCATTCACTCCGCCAAGATGCTGGTCCAGGTGGTAGAGAGGATGAAGGCTCCCTTGTCTCTGTTCATGGTTTTTATGCCTCGCTTGCAGATCTCAATGGCCTCTCTGATCCAGCGCTGTTGTTTGTTCTCTTCTGTGCGGATGACCCTGCCCTTCTCCCGGTCCATGATGTGGTTTTCCCTTTTGCAGTGGTCAGTGATTGCTGATTTGTAATGTTCATGTTGTGCTTGTTCTTTTACTGCTCTGATTTTTTTCATTTTTTTGACAGGTAAGTCACACCCTCATGGAACATCAGCTCAAGACACCATCATGCGACACTCTGAAGTAGGCGAAAGACTCGCCGAAACATGTCAGGTAAAAAATTAACCTAAAACATAATTGTCTGCTTTTAATGAATCAGTCAAATATCAATAATAAGAAGACAAAATGAACCTAATACAAATAAATGAATGCTTAATAACTCCCCTGCACATGCTCCTAAAAATCCAAACCTTCACCTGTAAATAAAACGTCCCGACCTGAAGACATCTTAATGTTATTATTTTGTTATACACACAGTGCCGCCAAGTGGAATCAAAAATTTGTTTTTATTTTAATTGTCACGTACTGCACGGTGCCCTTTCGACGAATCCGACTGAAAATTAGTCAGAAAAGACTCAAGACAATGATCTTACTCTCTGCCGAATTTTGTGACGTTTTGGCAAAAGGCGTGGCTATTACGGTGCTGAAAAGTCCGATTGTACTCTGTGGCAACAAAAGCTCCAGCAACATGACTCAGATGATCCTATCTTCTCGAAGTTGCACACATTTGAGGATACTTCAGCCCTGAAGACATCTACCAACTTATTTTTCATCGTAGTAGTAGCGCCCCCAACTGGTAAAAGCTAATACAAGTTATTTTCTTGGATGTTTTTCTCCGTGCAACTCAACAAGGTCGCCCTCATATATGCTCGGATGACTGTTTCGGCCATGAGGATGTCACAATACGAAATTCGTCCTTTTTCATGAAAAGTTGTGGGAGTGGCATTGCACTGTTCGGCAATAAAACAAAGCTGATTATGAGGTTCTAAATATGAACGACAACTCGTGAAACTTTACACACACATCAGGCCGAGCAAATTTATCAATATTTTATACGTTAGTTGTGCAGCTTTTTTGAAATGGCTCGCCATGGCCCTCGAGAAATGTTCAAAAAAGCAGCCCTGGTTGAGTGTTTCACCTCGCTTTTTGTAAATTTTATGGAGTACAGTGAACCCTCGGTTATCGCGGTTAATGGGGACTGAGACCACCCGCGAAAACTGAAAATCCGCAAAGTAGCGGCGCACCTTCAAAAATGCTTAAAAAAAATATATAATAAATATATAAATATATATATATATATATATATATATATATATATATATATATATATATATATACGGGGGGAGAGAGAGAGAGAGAGAGTGAAATTCATGTTATAACAAAAAAAACAAATTATTATTAAAACTTATTATTTTTTTATTCCCCAACCATTCTTTTTGTATTTATTTAATTACTCCGACTTTTACCTGCTGGTACGCCGTCCGGTGTGCCCTGTGAAATGAAAGGTGGCATTCTTTATTTATTTATTCATTTATTCATTCATAACTGACAGCCTCGCGCTCCGCTTGTGCCCGGCAGAAGAGGTGCTCCAATTCGGCTTAACTGTGACACACGCCCGCCCTCCTCCCCCGGAGCTTCCATTCGGTTAAACTTAGGGGCCGCTTGGCACCGCCCGTGCCCGGGGAAGGTGCTCCTCTTCGGCTTACTGTGACGCGAGCATGCCCTCCTCCTCCGGAGCTTCCATTCGGTTAAACTTAGGGGCCGCTTGGAACCGCCCGTGCCCGGGGAAGGTGCTCCTCTTCGGCTTACTGTGACGCGAGCATGCCCTCCTCCTCCGGAGCTTCCATTCGGTTAAACTCAGGGGCCGCTTGGAACCGCCCGTGCCCGGGGAAGGTGCTCCTCTACGGCTTAACTGCCACGCACGCCGGCCGGAGCTCTGGTACGGTCCGAACCGCGCGAAACGTCGCCACCGATCGTGTCCGGGGGAACGTGCTCTTCTTCGTCCACTCTCCTCTTCGCCCACGCTCTTCTTCGGCGCACGCCGGCCGTCTAACCGCTCCAGCGCCCCGTCGTGCCGCTCGGCGAAACTACAATGCCCCCGAATATTTTTTAGACCCGCGAAGCACTGAACCCGCGAAAGGTGAACCTCGAAGTAGCGAGGGTTCACTGTATGTATAAGACCAAGACCTACAAAAAAGTCTCTTGGAGCAATGAGCTAGGTTTTACAGGAAGTCGGCCATTTTGAATTTACTTAAAAGGGGGCGGGTCTCCACAATGGACTTTGTGTAGAAATTATTATTGGGGCCCGAGCAGCGACCGCGGCGAGGTCCCTATTGTTTTTGTAGAAAATATTATTACTTTTATTATTATTATTATTATTATTATTATTATTATTAGGGCCTGAGCAGCGACCGCTGCGAAGTCCCTATTGTTTTTGTAGAAATTATTATTATTATTATTTTTCCGATTGTTCGATCGCATTTTTGACCCCCGAAACATGCACAAAAACTCACCAAACTTGGCAGTCTCATCGGGCATGGCGAAAAATTTGATATTTTTTAACGTCTAATATGAACAGGAAGTGAGTTATGAATTTTTGAAAGTCCGACTTTTGCCCTTTTTTGCATGTTTACAGGGGTCATTCTTTTGCACCCTGATCCTAAAGGCTTCATCTGATTGCCTTAAAGTTCTGTCTGGAGCATCTTAAGACCTGGGACAAACACTGGGGCTAAAATTTTTTGTTTCCGAAATACTATATGACGGGGGCGGGGCTTCAAAGTTTTCACTTAAGATTTCCTTTGCCGCAATGGACAAAATGCTTAATAACTCTCCTGCCCGTGCTGCTAAAAATCCAAAACTTCACATGTACATAAAGAGTCGGTACCTGAAGACATCTATATGTTTATATTCAGTTATACACCTTGCGCCAATCAATATAAATGTTTACATTTTGACGTACTGCACGGTGCCCTTTTAACGAATCCGACTGAAAATTGGCTAGAAAAGACTCAAGACATTGATCTTACTCTATCCCTATTTTTATGACTTTCCTTCAAAGGGCGTGGCTATTACGGTGCCGCAGAGTCTGATTATTCTCCGTGGCAACAAAAGTTCCTGCAAAATGATTCAGATGATCCATCTTCTGGAAATCTTTCACATTTGAGGATATTCAGGCCCTGAAGACGGCTGCCAACTTATTTTTGATCGCAGTGGTAGCGCCACCAACTGGTTAAAACAAATACAAATTATTTTCGTTGATGTTTTTCTCCGGGCAGGTTAACAAAATCTACCTTATATTTGCTCGGATGAGTGTTTAGGCCTTGAGCATGTCACAATACGAAAGTCTTTCGCCTTCTTCAGAGTGTCACATGATGGTGTCTTGTGACCCGTCTTTATCAGCTGATGTTCCATGAGGGCGTGACTTACCTGTCACAAGAATGAAGGCAAGTCACGCCCCCCGCTGTCCGTTCACTCCGCCAAGATGCTGGTCCAGGTGGTAGAGAGGATGAAGGCTCCCTTGTCTCTGTTCATGGTTTTTATGCCTCGCTTGCAGATCTCAATGGCCTCTCTGATCCAGCGCTGTTGTTTGTTCTCTTCTGTGCGGATGACCCTGCCCTTCTCCCGGTCCATGATGTGGTTTTCCCTTTTGCAGTGGTCAGTGATTGCTGATTTGTAATGTTCATGTTGTGCTTGTTCTTTTACTGCTCTGATTTTTTCATTTTTTTGACAGGTAAGTCACACCCTCATGGAACATCAGCTCAAGACACCATCATGCGACACTCTGAAGAAGGCGAAAGACTCGCCGAAACATGTCAGGTAAAAAATTAACCTAAAACATAATTGTCTGCTTTTAATGAATCAGTCAAATATCAATAATAAGAAGACAAAATGAACCTAATACAAATAAATGAATGCTTAATAACTCCCCTGCACATGCTCCTAAAAATCCAAACCTTCACCTGTAAATAAAACGTCCCGACCTGAAGACATCTTAATGTTATTATTTTGTTATACACACAGTGCCGCCAAGTGGAATCAAAAATTTGTTTTTATTTTAATTTTCACGTACTGCATGGTGCCCTTTTGACGAATCCGACTGAAAATTAGTCAGAAAAGACTTAAGACAATGATCTTACTCTCTGCCGAATTTTGTGACGTTTTGGCAAAAGGCGTGGCTATTAAGGTGCTGAAAAGTCCGATTGTACTCTGTGGCAACAAAAGCTCCGGCAACATGACTCAGATGATCCTATCTTCTCGAAGTTGTACACATTTGAGGATACTTCAGCCCTGAAGACATCTACCAACTTATTTTACATCGTAGTAGTAGCGCCACCAACTGGTAAAAGCTAATACAAGTTATTTTCTTGGATGTTTTTCTCCGTGCAACTCAACAAGGTCGCCCTCATATATGCTCGGATGACTGTTTCGGCCATGAGGATGTCACAATACGAAATTCGTGATTTTTCGTGAAAAGTTGTGGGAGTGGCATTGCACTGTTCAGCAATAAAACAAAGCTGATTATGAGGTTCTAAATATGAACGACAACTCGTAAAACTTTACACACACATCAGGCCGAGCAAATTTATCAATATTTTATACGTTAGTTGTGCAGCTTTTTTGAAATGGCTCGCCATGGCCCTCGAGAAATGTTAAAAAAAAGCAGCTCTGGTTGAGTGTTTCACCTCGCTTTTTGTAAATTTTATGGAGTACAGTGAACCCTCGGTTATCGCGGTTAATGGGGACCGAGACCACCCGCGAAAACTGAAAATCCGCGAAGTAGCGGCGCACCTTCAAAAATGCTTAAAAAAAAAATACAATATATATAATAAATATATAAATATATATATATATATATATATATATATATATATATATATATACGGGGAGAGAGAGAGTGAAATTCATGTTATAACAAAAAAAACAAATTATTATTAAAACGTATTATTTTTTTATTCCCCAGCCATTCTTTTTGTATTTATTTAATTACTCCGACTTTTACCTGCTGGTACGCCGTCCGGTGTGCCCTGTGAAATGAAAGGTGGCATTCTTTATTTATTTATTCATTTATTCATTCATAACTGACAGCCTCGCGCTCCGCTCGTGCCCGGGCAGAAGAGGTGCTCCAATTTGGCTTAACTGTGACACACGCCCGTCCTCCTCCCCCGGAGCTTCCATTCGGTTAAACTTAGGGGCCGCTTGGCACCGCCCGTGCCCGGGGAAGGTGCTCCTCTTCGGCTTACTGTGACGCGAGCATGCCCTCCTCCTCCGGAGCTTCCATTCGGTTAAACTTAGGGGCCGCTTGGAACCGCCCGTGCCCGGGGAAGGTGCTCCTCTTCGGCTTACTGTGACGCGAGCATGCCCTCCTCCTCCGGAGCTTCCATTCGGTTAAACTTAGGGGCCGCTTGGCACTACCCGTGCCCGGGGAAGGTGCTCCTCTACGGCTTAACTGCCACGCACGCTGGCCGGAGCTCTGGTACGGTCCGAACCGCGCGAAACGTCGCCACCGATCGTGTCCGGGGGAACGTGCTCTTCTTCGTCCACTCTCCTCTTCGCCCACGCTCTTCTTCGGCGCACGCCGGCCGTCTAACCGCTCCAGCGCCCCGTCGTGCCGCTCGGCGAAACTACAATGCCCCCGAATATTTTTTAGACCCGCGAAGCACTGAACCCGCGAAAGGTGAACCGCGAAGTAGCGAGGGTTCACTGTATGTATAAGACCAAGACCTACAAAAAAGTCTCTTGGAGCAATGAGCTAGGTTTTACAGGAAGTCGGCCATTTTTAATTTACTTAAAAGGGGGCGGGTCACCACAATGGACTTTGTGTAGAAATTATTATTGGGGCCCGAGCAGCGACCGTGGCGAGGTCCCTATTGTTTTTGTAGAAAATATTATTACTTTTATTATTATTATTATTATTATTATTAGGGCCTGAGCAGCGACCGCTGCGAAGTCCCTATTGTTTTTGTTGAAATTATTATTATTATTATTTTTCCGATTGTTCGATCGCATTTTTGACCCCTGAAACATGCACAAAAACTCACCAAACTTGGCAGTCTCATCGGGCATGGCGAAAAATTTGATATTTTAACGTCTAATATGAACAGGAAGTGAGTTATGAATTTTTGAAAGTCCGACTTTTGCCCTTTTTTGCATGTTTACAGGGGTCATTCTTTTGCACCCTGATCCTAAAGGCTTCATCTGATTGCCTTAAAATTCTGTCTGTAGCATCTGAAGACCTGGCACAAACACTGGGGCTAAAATTTTTTGTTTCCGAAATACTATATGACGGGGGCGGGGCATCAAAGTTTTCACTTAAGATTTCCTTCGCCGCAATGGACAAAATGCTTAATAACTCTCCTGCACATGCTGCTAAAAATCCAAAACTTCACATGTACATAAAGAGTCTGTACCTGAAGACATCTATATGTTTATATTCAGTTATACACCTTGCGCCAATCAATATCATTTTTTACATTTTGACGTACTGCACGGTGCCCTTTTAACGAATCTGATTGAAAATTGGCTAGAAAAGACTCAAGACATTGATCTTACTCTATCCCTATTTTTGTGACTTTCCTTCGAAGGGCGTGGCTATTACGGTGCCGCAGAGTCTGATTATTCTCCGTGGCAACAAAAGTTCCTGCAAAATGATTCAGATGATCCATCTTCTCGAAATTTTTCACATTTGAGGATATTCAGGCCCTGAAGACGGCTGCCAACTTATTTTTGATCGCAGTGGTAGCGCCACCAACTGGTTAAAACAAATACAAATTATTTTCGTTGATTTTTTTCTCCGGGCAGGTTAACAAAATCTACCTTACATTTGCTCGGATGAGTGTTTAGGCCTTGAGGATGTCACAATACGAAAGTCTTTCGCCTTCTTCAGAGTGTCACATGATGGTGTCTTGTGGCCCGTCTTTATCAGCTGATGTTCCATGAGGGCGTGACTTACCTGTCACAAGAATGAAGGCAAGTCACGCCCCCCGCTGTCCGTTCACTCCGCCAAAATGCTGCTCCAGGTGGTAGAGAGGATGAAGGCTCCCTTGTCTCTGTTCATGGTTTTTATGCCTCGCTTGCAGATCTCAATGGCCTCTCTGATCCAGCGCTGTTGTTTGTTCTCTTCGGTGCGGATGACCCTGCCCTTCTCCCGGTCCATGATGTGGTTTTCCCTTTTGCAGTGGTCAGTGATTGCTGATTTGTAATGTTCATGTTGTGCTTGTTCTTTTACTGCTCTGATTTTTCATTTTTTTGACAGGTAAGTCACACCCTCATGGAACATCAGCTGATAAAGACGGGTCTCAAGACACCATCATGCGACACTCTGAAGAAGGCGAAAGACTCGCCGAAACATGTCAGGTAAAAAATTAACCTAAAACATAATTGTCTGCTTTTAATGAATCAGTCAAATATCAATAATAAGAAGACAAAATGAACCTAATACAAATAAATGAATGCTTAATAACTCCCCTGCACATGCTCCTAAAAATCCAAACCTTCACCTGTAAATAAAACGTCCCGACCTGAATACATCTTAATGTTATTATTTTGTTATACACACAGTGCCGCCAAGTGGAATCAAAAATTTGTTTTTATTTTAATTTTCACGTACTGCACGGTGCCCTTTCGACGAATCCGACTGAAAATTAGTCAGAAAAGACTCAAGACAATGATCTTACTCTCTGCCGAATTTTGTGACGTTTTGGCAAAAGGCGTGGCTATTACGGTGCTGAAAAGTCCGATTGTACTCTGTGGCAACAAAAGCTCCAGCAACATGACACAGGTGATCCTATCTTCTCGAAGTTGCACACATTTGAGGATACTTAAGCCCTGAAGACATCTACCAACTTATTTTTCATCGTAGTAGTAGCGCCACCAACTGGTAAAAGCTAATACAAGTTATTTTCTTGGATGTTTTTCTCCGTGCAACTCAACAAGGTCGCCCTCATATATGCTCGGATGACTGTTTCGGCCATGAGGATGTCACAATACGAAATTCGTCCTTTTTCATGAAAAGTTGTGGGAGTGGCATTGCACTGTTCGGCAATAAAACAAAGCTGATTATGAGGTTCTAAATATGAACGACAACTCGTGAAACTTTACACACACATCAGGCCGAGCAAATTTATCAATATTTTATACGTTAGTTGTGCAGCTTTTTTGAAATGGCTCGCCATGGCCCTCGAGAAATGTTCAAAAAAGCAGCCCTGGTTGAGTGTTTCACCTCGCTTTTTGTAAATTTTATGGAGTACAGTGAACCCTCGGTTATCGCGGTTAATGGGGACCGAGACCACCCGCAAAAACTGAAAATCCGCGAAGTAGCGGCGCACCTTCAAAAATGCTTAAAAAAAATATACAATATAATATATATATATAATATATATATATATATATATATATATATATATATATATATATATATATATATATATATATATATATATATATATATATATATATATATATATATATGGGGGGAGAGAGAGAGACAGAGAGTGAAATTCATGTTATAACAAAAAAAACAAATTATTATTAAAACTTATTATTTTTTTATTCCCCAACCATTCTTTTTGTATTTATTTAATTACTCCGACTTTTACCTGCTGGTACGCCGTCCGGTGTGCCCTGTGAAATGAAAGGTGGCATTCTTTATTTATTCATTCATTTATTCATTCATAACTGACAGCCTCGCGCTCCGCTCGTGCCCGGGCAGAAGAGGTGCTCCAATTCGGCTTCACTGTGACACACGCCCGCCCTCCTCCCCCGGAGCTTCCATTCGGTTAAACTTAGGGGCCGCTTGGCACCGCCCGTGCCCGGGGAAGGTGCTCCTCTTCGGCTTACTGTGACGCGAGCATGCCCTCCTCCTGCGGAGCTTCCATTCGGTTAAACTTAGGGGCCGCTTGGAACCGCCCGTGCCCGGGGAAGGTGCTCCTCTTCGGCTTACTGTGACGCGAGCATGCCCTCCTCCTCCGGAGCTTCCATTCGGTTAAACTTAGGGGCCGCTTGGCACCGCCCGTGCCCGGGAAAGGTGCTCCTCTACGGCTTAACTGCCACGCACGCCGGCCGGAGCTCTGGTACGGTCCGAACCGCGCGAAACGTCGCCACCGATCGTGTCCGGGGGAACGTGCTCTCTTCGTCCACTCTCCTCTTCGCCCACGCTCTTCTTCGGCGCACGCCGGCCGTCTAACTGCTCCAGCGCCCCGTCGTGCCGCTCGGCGAAACTACAATGCCCCCGAATATTTTTTAGACCCGCGAAGCACTGAACCCGCGAAAGGTGAACCGCGAAGTAGCGAGGGTTCACTGTATGTATAAGACCAAGACCTACAAAAAAGTCTCTTGGAGCAATGAGCTAGGTTTTACAGGAAGTCGGCCATTTTGAATTTACTTAAAAGGGGGCGGGTCACCACAATGGACTTTGTGTAGAAATTATTATTGGGGCCTGAGCAGCGACCGCGGCGAGGTCCCTATTGTTTTTGTAGAAATTATTATTATTATTATTTTTCCGATTGTTCGATCGCATTTTTGACCCCCGAAACATGCACAAAAACTCACCAAACTTGGCAGTCTCATCGGGCATGGCGAAAAATTTGATATTTTAACGTCTAATATGAACAGGAAGTGAGTTATGAATTTTTGAAAGTCCGATTTTTGCCCTTTTTTGCATGTTTACAGGGGTCATTCTTTTGCACCCTGATCCTAAAGGCTTCATCTGATTGCCTTAAAATTCTGTCTGGAGCATCTTAAGACCTGGGACAAACACTGGGGCTAAAAATTTTTGTTTCCGAAATACTATATGACGGGGGCGGGGCTTCAAAGTTTTCACTTAAGATTTCCTTCGCCGCAATGGACAAAATGCTTAATAACTCTCCTGCACGTGCTGCTAAAAATCCAAAACTTCACATGTACATAAAGAGTCGGTACCTGAAGACATCTATATGTTTATATTCAGTTATACACCTTGCGCCAATCAATATCATTTTTTACATTTTGACGTACTGCACGGTGCCCTTTTAACGAATCTGATTGAAAATTGGCTAGAAAAGACTCAAGACATTGATCTTACTCTATCCCTATTTTTGTGACTTTCCTTCGAAGGGCGTGGCTATTACGGTGCCGCAGAGTCTGATTATTCTCCGTGGCAACAAAAGTTCCTGCAAAATGATTCAGATGATCCATCTTCTCGAAATTTTTCACATTTGAGGATATTCAGGCCCTGAAGACGGCTGCCAACTTATTTTTGATCGCAGTGGTAGCGCCACCAACTGGTTAAAACAAATACAAATTATTTTCGTTGATGTTTTTCTCCGGGCAGGTTAACAAAATCTACCTTATATTTGCTCGGATGAGTGTTTAGGCCTTGAGGATGTCACAATACGAAAGTCTTTCGCCTTCTTCAGAGTTTCACATGATGGTGTCTTGTGACCCGTCTTTATCAGCTGATGTTCCATGAGGGCGTGACTTACCTGTCACGAGAATGAAGGCAAGTCACGCCCCCCGCTGTCCGTTCACTCCGCCAAGATGCTGGTCCAGGTGGTAGAGAGGATGAAGGCTCCCTTGTCTCTGTTCATGGTTTTTATGCCTCGCTTGCAGATCTCAATGGCCTCTCTGATCCAGCGCTGTTGTTTGTTCTCTTCTGTGCGGATGACCCTGCCCTTCTCCCGGTCCATGATGTGGTTTTCCCTTTTGCAGTGGTCAGTGATTGCTGATTTGTAATGTTCATGTTGTGCTTGTTCTTTTACTGCTCTGATTTTTTTCATTTTTTTGACAGGTAAGTCACACCCTCATGGAACATCAGCTCAAGACACCATCATGCGACACTCTGAAGAAGGCGAAAGACTCGCCGAAACATGTCAGTGAAAAAATTAACCTAAAACATAATTGTCTGCTTTTAATGAATCAGTCAAATATCAATAATAAGAAGACAAAATGAACCTAATACAAATAAATGAATGCTTAATAACTCCCCTGCACATGCTCCTAAAAATCCAAACCTTCACCTGTAAATAAAACGTCCCGACCTGAAGACATCTTAATGTTATTATTTTGTTATACACACAGTGCCGCCAAGTGGAATCAAAAATTTGTTTTTATTTTAATTTTCACGTACTGCACGGTGCCCTTTCGACGAATCCGACTGAAAATTAGTCAGAAAAGACTCAAGACAATGATCTTACTCTCTGCCGAATTTTGTGACGTTTTGGCAAAAGGCGTGGCTATTACGGTGCTGAAAAGTCCGATTGTACTCTGTGGCAACAAAAGCTCCAGCAACATGACTCAGGTGATCCTATCTTCTCGAAGTTGCACACATTTGAGGATACTTAAGCCCTGAAGACATCTACCAACTTATTTTTCATCGTAGTAGTAGCGCCACCAACTGGTAAAAGCTAATACAAGTTATTTTCTTGGATGTTTTTCTCCGTGCAACTCAACAAGGTCGCCCTCATATATGCTCGGATGACTGTTTCGGCCATGAGGATGTCCCAATACGAAATTCGTCCTTTTTCATGAAAAGTTGTGGGAGTGGCATTGCACTGTTCGGCAATAAAACAAAGCTGATTATGAGGTTCTAAATATGAACGACAACTCGTGAAACTTTACACACACATCAGGCCGAGCAAATTTATCAATATTTTATACGTTAGTTGTGCAGCTTTTTTGAAATGGCTCGCCATGGCCCTCGAGAAATGTTCAAAAAAGCAGCCCTGGTTGAGTGTTTCACCTCGCTTTTTGTAAATTTTATGGAGTACAGTGAACCCTCGGTTATCGCGGTTAATGGGGACCGAGACCACCCGCAAAAACTGAAAATCCGCGAAGTAGCGGCGCACCTTCAAAAATGCTTAAAAAAAATATACAATATATATAATAAATATATAAATATATATATATATATATATATATATATATATATATATACGGGGGGAGAGAGAGAGACAGAGAGTGAAATTCATGTTATAACAAAAAAAACAAATTATTATTAAAACTTATTATTTTTTTATTCCCCAACCATTCTTTTTGTATTTATTTAATTACTCCGACTTTTACCTGCTGGTACGCCGTCCGGTGTGCCCTGTGAAATGAAAGGTGGCATTCTTTATTTATTCATTCATTTATTCATTCATAACTGACAGCCTCGCGCTCCGCTCGTGCCCGGGCAGAAGAGGTGCTCCAATTCGGCTTCACTGTGACACACGCCCGCCCTCCTCCCCCGGAGCTTCCATTCGGTTAAACTTAGGGGCCGCTTGGCACCGCCCGTGCCCGGGGAAGGTGCTCCTCTTCGGCTTACTGTGACGCGAGCATGCCCTCCTCCTGCGGAGCTTCCATTCGGTTAAACTTAGGGGCCGCTTGGAACCGCCCGTGCCCGGGGAAGGTGCTCCTCTTCGGCTTACTGTGACGCGAGCATGCCCTCCTCCTCCGGAGCTTCCATTCGGTTAAACTTAGGGGCCGCTTGGCACCGCCCGTGCCCGGGAAAGGTGCTCCTCTACGGCTTAACTGCCACGCACGCTGGCCGGAGCTCTGGTACGGTCCGAACCGCGCGAAACGTCGCCACCGATCGTGTCCGGGGGAACGTGCTCTTCTTCGTCCACTCTCCTCTTCGCCCACGCTCTTCTTCGGCGCACGCCGGCCGTCTAACCGCTCCAGCGCCCCGTCGTGCCGCTCGGCGAAACTACAATGCCCCCGAATATTTTTTAGACCCGCGAAGCACTGAACCCGCGAAAGGTGAACCGCGAAGTAGCGAGGGTTCACTGTATGTATAAGACCAAGACCTACAAAAAAGTCTCTTGGAGCAATGAGCTAGGTTTTACAGGAAGTCGGCCATTTTTAATTTACTTAAAAGGGGGCGGGTCACCACAATGGACTTTGTGTAGAAATTATTATTGGGGCCCGAGCAGCGACCGCGGCGAGGTCCCTATTGTTTTTGTAGAAAATATTATTACTTTTATTATTATTATTATTATTATTATTATTAGGGCCTGAGCAGCGACCGCTGCGAAGTCCCTATTGTTTTTGTAGAAATTATTATTATTATTATTTTTCCGATTGTTCGATCGCATTTTTGACCCCCGAAACATGCACAAAAACTCACCAAACTTGGCAGTCTCATCGGGCATGGCGAAAAATTTGATATTTTAACGTCTAATATGAACAGGAAGTGAGTTATGAATTTTTGAAAGTCCGACTTTTGCCCTTTTTTGCATGTTTACAGGGGTCATTCTTTTGCACCCTGATCCTAAAGGCTTCATCTGATTGCCTTAAAGTTCTGTCTGGAGCATCTTAAGACCTGGGACAAACACTGGGGCTAAAATTTTTTGTTTCCGAAATACTATATGACGGGGGCGGGGCTTCAAAGTTTTCACTTAAGATTTCCTTCGCCGCAATGGACAAAATGCTTAATAACTCTCCTGCACGTGATGCTAAAAATCCAAAACTTCACATGTACATAAAGAGTCTGTACCTGAAGACATCTATATGTTTATATTCAGTTATACACCTTGCGCCAATCAATATAAATCTTTACATTTTGACGTACTGCACGGTGCCCTTTTAACGAATCCGACTGAAAATTGGCTAGAAAAGACTCAAGACATTGATCTTACTCTATCCCTATTTTTATGACTTTCCTTCAAAGGGCGTGGCTATTACGGTGCCGCAGAGTCTGATTATTCTCCGTGGCAACAAAAGTTCCTGCAAAATGATTCAGATGATCCATCTTCTGGAAATCTTTCACATTTGAGGATATTCAGGCCCTGAAGACGGCTGCCAACTTATTTTTGATCGCAGTGGTAGCGCCACCAACTGGTTAAAACAAATACAAATTATTTTCGTTGATGTTTTTCTCCGGGCAGGTTAACAAAATCTACCTTATATTTGCTCGGATGAGTGTTTAGGCCTTGAGCATGTCACAATACGAAAGTCTTTCGCCTTCTTCAGAGTGTCACATGATGGTGTCTTGTGACCCGTCTTTATCAGCTGATGTTCCATGAGGGCGTGACTTACCTGTCACAAGAATGAAGGCAAGTCACGCCCCCCGCTGTCCGTTCACTCCGCCAAGATGCTGGTCCAGGTGGTAGAGAGGATGAAGGCTCCCTTGTCTCTGTTCATGGTTTTTATGCCTCGCTTGCAGATCTCAATGGCCTCTCTGATCCAGCGCTGTTGTTTGTTCTCTTCTGTGCGGATGACCCTGCCCTTCTCCCGGTCCATGATGTGGTTTTCCCTTTTGCAGTGGTCAGTGATTGCTGATTTGTAATGTTCATGTTGTGCTTGTTCTTTTACTGCTCTGATTTTTTCATTTTTTTGACAGGTAAGTCACACCCTCATGGAACATCAGCTCAAGACACCATCATGCGACACTCTGAAGAAGGCGAAAGACTCGCCGAAACATGTCAGGTAAAAAATTAACCTAAAACATAATTGTCTGCTTTTAATGAATCAGTCAAATATCAATAATAAGAAGACAAAATGAACCTAATACAAATAAAGGAATGCTTAATAACTCCCCTGCACATGCTCCTAAAAATCCAAACCTTCACCTGTAAATAAAACGTCCCGACCTGAAGACATCTTAATGTTATTATTTTGTTATACACACAGTGCCGCCAAGTGGAATCAAAAATTTGTTTTTATTTTAATTTTCACGTACTGCACGGTGCCCTTTTGACGAATCCGACTGAAAATTAGTCAGAAAAGACTCAAGACAATGATCTTACTCTCTGCCGAATTTTGTGACGTTTTGGCAAAAGGCGTGGCTATTAAGGTGCTGAAAAGTCCGATTGTACTCTGTGGCAACAAAAGCTCCGGCAACATGACTCAGATGATCCTATCTTCTCGAAGTTGTACACATTTGAGGATACTTCAGCCCTGAAGACATCTACCAACTTATTTTACATCGTAGTAGTAGCGCCACCAACTGGTAAAAGCTAATACAAGTTATTTTCTTGGATGTTTTTCTCCGTGCAACTCAACAAGGTCGCCCTCATATATGCTCGGATGACTGTTTCGGCCATGAGGATGTCACAATACGAAATTCGTGATTTTTCGTGAAAAGTTGTGGAGTGGCATTGCACTGTTCGGCAATAAAACAAAGCTGATTATGAGGTTCTAAATATGAACGACAACTCGTAAAACTTTACACACACATCAGGCCGAGCAAATTTATCAATATTTTATACGTTAGTTGTGCAGCTTTTTTGAAATGGCTCGCCATGGCCCTCGAGAAATGTTAAAAAAAAGCAGCTCTGGTTGAGTGTTTCACCTCGGTTTTTGTAAATTTTATGGAGCACAGTGAACCCTCGGTTATCGCGGTTAATGGGGACCGAGACCACCCGCGAAAACTGAAAATCCGCGAAGTAGCGGCGCACCTTCAAAAATGCAAAAAAAAAATATACAATATATATAATAAATATATAAATATATATATATATATATATATATATATATATATATATATATACGGGGGGAGAGAGAGAGAGAGAGTGAAATTCATGTTATAACAAAAAAACCAAATTATTATTAAAACGTATTATTTTTTTATTCCCCAGCCATTCTTTTTGTATTTATTTAATTACTCCGACTTTTACCTGCTGGTACGCCGTCCGGTGTGCCCTGTGAAATGAAAGGTGGCATTCTTTATTTATTTATTCATTTATTCATTCATAACTGACAGCCTCGCGCTCCGCTCGTGCCCGGGCAGAAGAGGTGCTCCATTTTGGCTTAACTGTGACACACGCCCGCCCTCCTCCCCCGGAGCTTCCATTCGGTTAAACTTAGGGGCCGCTTGGCACCGCCCGTGCCCGGGGAAGGTGCTCCTCTTCGGCTTACTGTGACGCGAGCATGCCCTCCTCCTGCGGAGCTTCCATTCGGTTAAACTTAGGGGCCGCTTGGAACCGCCCGTGCCCGGGGAAGGTGCTCCTCTTCGGCTTACTGTGACGCGAGCATGCCCTCCTCCTCCGGAGCTTCCATTCGGTTAAACTTAGGGGCCGCTTGGCACCGCCCGTGCCCGGGGAAGGTGCTCCTCTACGGCTTAACTTCCACGCACGCCGGCCGGAGCTCTGGTACGGTCCGAACCGCGCGAAACGTCGCCACCGATCGTGTCCGGGGGAACGTGCTCTTCTTCGTCCACTCTCCTCTTCGCCCACGCTCTTCTTCGGCGCACGCCGGCCGTCTAACCGCTCCAGCGCCCCGTCGTGCCGCTCGGCGAAACTACAATGCCCCCGAATATTTTTTATACCCGCGAAGCACTGAACCCGCGAAAGGTGAACCGCGAAGTAGCGAGGGTTCACTGTATGTATAAGACCAAGACCTACAAAAAAGTCTCTTGGAGCAATGAGCTAGGTTTTACAGGAAGTCGGCCATTTTGAATTTACTTAAAAGGGGGCGGGTCACCACAATGGACTTTGTGTAGAAATTATTATTGGGGCCCGAGCAGCGACCGCGGCGAGGTCCCTATTGTTTTTGTAGAAAATATTATTACTTTTATTATTATTATTATTATTATTATTAGGGCCTGAGCAGCGACCGCTGCGAAGTCCCTATTGTTTTTGTAGAAATTATTATTATTATTATTTTTCCGATTGTTCGATCGCATTTTTGACCCCCGAAACATGCACAAAAACTCACCAAACTTGGCAGTCTCATCGGGCATGGCGAAAAATTTGATATTTTAACGTCTAATATGAACAGGAAGTGAGTTATGAATTTTTGAAAGTCCGACTTTTGCCCTTTTTTGCATGTTTACAGGGGTCATTCTTTTGCACCCTGATCCTAAAGGCTTCATCTGATTGCCTTAAAATTCTGTCTGTAGCATCTGAAGACCTGGGACAAACACTGGGGCTAAAATTTTTTGTTTCCGAAATACTATATGACGGGGGCGGGGCTTCAAAGTTTTCACTTAAGATTTCCTTCGCCGCAATGGACAAAATGCTTAATAACTCTCCTGCACATGCTGCTAAAAATCCAAAACTTCACATGTACATAAAGAGTCTGTACCTGAAGACATCTATATGTTTATATTCAGTTATACACCTTGCGCCAATCAATATCATTTTTTACATTTTGACGTACTGCACGGTGCCCTTTTAATGAATCTGATTGAAAATTGGCTAGAAAAGACTCAAGACATTGATCTTACTCTATCCCTATTTTTGTGACTTTCCTTCGAAGGGCGTGGCTATTACGGTGCCGCAGAGTCTGATTATTCTCCGTGGCAACAAAAGTTCCTGCAAAATGATTCAGATGATCCATCTTCTCGAAATTTTTCACATTTGACGATATTCAGGCCCTGAAGACGGCTGCCAACTTATTTTTGATCGCAGTGGTAGCGCCACCAACTGGTTAAAACAAATACAAATTATTTTCGTTGATGTTTTTCTCCGGGCAGGTTAACAAAATCTACCTTATATTTGCTCGGATGAGTGTTTAGGCCTTGAGCATGTCACAATACGAAAGTCTTTCGCCTTCTTCAGAGTGTCACATGATGGTGCCTTGTGACCCGTCTTTATCAGATGATGTTCCATGAGGGCGTGACTTACCTGTCACAAGAATGAAGGCAAGTCACGCCCCCCGCTGTCCGTTCACTCCGCCAAGATGCTGGTCCAGGTGGTAGAGAGGATGAAGGCTCCCTTGTCTCTGTTCATGGTTTTTATGCCTCGCTTGCAGATCTCAATGGCCTCTCTGATCCAGCGCTGTTGTTTGTTCTCTTCTGTGCGGATGACCCTGCCCTTCTCCCGGTCCATGATGTGGTTTTCCCTTTTGCAGTGGTCAGTGATTGCTGATTTGTAATGTTCATGTTGTGCTTGTTCTTTTACTGCTCTGATTTTTTTCATTTTTTTGACAGGTAAGTCACACCCTCATGGAACATCAGCTCAAGACACCATCATGCGACACTCTGAAGAAGGCGAAAGACTCGCCGAAACATGTCAGTGAAAAAATTAACCTAAAACATAATTGTCTGCTTTTAATGAATCAGTCAAATATCAATAATAAGAAGACAAAATGAACCTAATACAAATAAATGAATGCTTAATAACTCCCCTGCACATGCTCCTAAAAATCCAAACCTTCACCTGTAAATAAAACGTCCCGACCTGAAGACATCTTAATGTTATTATTTTGTTATACACACAGTGCCGCCAAGTGGAATCAAAAATTTGTTTTTATTTTAATTTTCACGTACTGCACGGTGCCCTTTTGACGAATCCGACTGAAAATTAGTCAGAAAAGACTCAAGACAATGATCTTACTCTCTGCCGAATTTTGTGACGTTTTGGCAAAAGGCGTGGCTATTACGGTGCTGAAAAGTCCGATTGTACTCTGTGGCAACAAAAGCTCCGGCAACATGACTCAGATGATCCTATCATCTCGAAGTTGTACACATTTGAGGATACTTCAGCCCTGAAGACATCTACCGACTTATTTTTCATCGTAGTAGTAGCGCCACCAACTGGTAAAAGCTAATACAAGTTATTTTCTTGGATGTTTTTCTCCGTGCAACTCAACAAGGTTGCCCTCATATATGCTCGGATGACTGTTTCGGCCATGAGGATGTCACAATACGAAATTTGTCCTTTTTCGTGAAAAGTTTTGGGAGTGGCATTGCACTGTTCGGCAATAAAACAACGCTGATTATGAGGTTCTAAATATGAACGACAACTCGTGAAACTTAACACACACATCAGGCCGAGCAAATTTATCAATATTTTATACGTTAGTTGTGCAGCTTTTTTGAAATGGCTCGCCATGGCCCTCGAGAAATGTTAAAAAAAGCAGCCCTGATTGAGTGTTTCACCTCGCTTTTTGTAAATTTTATGGAGTACAGTGAACCCTCGGTTATCGCGGTTAATGGGGACCGAGACCACCCGCGAAAACTGAAAATCCGCGAAGTAGCGGCGCACCTTCAAAAATGCTTAAAAAAAATATACAATGTATATAATAAATATATATATATATATATATATACGGGGAGAGAGAGAGTGAAATTCATTTTATAACAAAAAAACCAAATTATTATTAAAACGTATTATTTTTTTATTCCCCAGCCATTCTTTTTGTATTTATTTAATTACTCCGACTTTTACCTGCTGGTACGCCGTCCGGTGTGCCCTGTGAAATGAAAGGTGGCATTCTTTATTTATTTATTCATTTATTCATTCATAACTGACAGCCTCGCGCTCCGCTCGTGCCCGGGCAGAAGAGGTGCTCCAATTCGGCTTAACTGTGACACACGCCCGCCCTCCTCCCCCGGAGCTTCCATTCGGTTAAACTTAGGGGCCGCTTGGCACCGCCGTGCCCGGGGAAGGTGCTACTCTTCGGCTTACTGTGACGCGAGCATGCCCTCCTCCTCCGGAGCTTCCATTCGGTTAAACTTAGGGGCCGCTTGGAACCGCCCGTGCCCGGGGAAGGTGCTCCTCTTCGGCTTACTGTGACGCGAGCATGCCCTCCTCCTCCGGAGCTTCCATTCGGTTAAACTCAGGGGCCGCTTGGAACCGCCCGTGCCCGGGGAAGGTGCTCCTCTTCGGCTTACTGTGACGCGAACATGCCCTCCTCCTCCGGAGCTTCCATTCGGTTAAACTTAGGGGCCGCTTGGCACCGCCCGTGCCCGGGGAAGGTGCTCCTCTATGGCTTAACTGCCACGCACGCCGGCCGGAGCTCTGGTACGGTCCGAACCGCGCGAAACGTCGCCACCGATCGTGTCCGGGGGAACGTGCTCTTCTTCGTCCACTCTCCTCTTCGCCCACGCTCTTCTTCGGCGCACGCCGGCCGTCTAACCGCTCCAGCGCCCCGTCGAGCCGCTCGGCGAAACTACAATGCCCCCGAATATTTTTTAGACCCGCGAAGCACTGAACCCGCGAAAGGTGAACCGCGAAGTAGCGAGGGTTCACTGTATGTATAAGACCAAGACCTACAAAAAAGTCTCTTGGAGCAATGAGCTAGGTTTTACAGGAAGTCGGCCATTTTGAATTTACTTAAAAGGGGGCGGGTCACCACAATGGACTTTGTGTAGAAATTATTATTGGGGCCCGAGCAGCGACCGCCGCGAGGTCCCTATTGTTTTTGTAGAAAATATTATTACTATTATTATTATTATTATTATTAGGGCCTGAGCAGCGACCGCTGCGAAGTCCCTATTGTTTTTGTAGGAATTATTATTATTATTATTTTTCCGATTGTTCGATCGCATTTTTGACCCCCGAAACATGCACAAAAACTCACCAAACTTGGCAGTCTCATCGGGCATGGCGAAAAATTTGATATTTTTTAACGTCTAATATGAACAGGAAGTGAGTTATGAATTTTTGAAAGTCCGACTTTTGCCCTTTTTTGCATGTTTACAGGGGTCATTCTTTTGCACCCTGATCCTAAAGGCTTCATCTGATTGCCTTAAAGTTCTGTCTGGAGCATCTTAAGACCTGGGACAAACACTGGGGCTAAAATTTTTTGTTTCCGAAATACTATATGACGGGGGCGGGGCTTCAAAGTTTTCACTTAAGATTTCCTTCGCCGCAATGGACAAAATGCTTAATAACTCTCCTGCACGTGCTGCTAAAAATCCAAAACTTCACATGTACATAAAGAGTCGGTACCTGAAGACATCTATATGTTTATATTCAGTTATACACCTTGCGCCAATCAATATAAATCTTTACATTTTGACGTACTGCACGGTGCCCTTTTAACGAATCCGATTGAAAATTGGCTAGAAAAGACTCAAGACATTGATCTTACTCTATCCCTATTTTTATGACTTTCCTTCAAAGGGCGTGGCTATTACGGTGCCGCAGAGTCTGATTATTCTCCGTGGCAACAAAAGTTCCTGCAAAATGATTCAGATGATCCATCTTCTGGAAATCTTTCACATTTGAGGATATTCAGGCCCTGAAGACGACTGCCAACTTAATTTTGATCGCAGTGGTAGCGCCACCAACTGGTTAAAACAAATACAAATTATTTTCGTTGATGTTTTTCTTTGGGCAGGTTAACAAAATCTACCTTATATTTGCTCGGATGAGTGTTTAGACCTTGAGGATGTCACAATACGAAAGTCTTTCGCCTTCTTCAGAGTGTCACATGATGGTGTCTTGTGACCCGTCTTTATCAGCTGATGTTCCATGAGGGCGTGACTTACCTGTCACGAGAATGAAGGCAAGTCACGCCCCCCGCTGTCCGTTCACTCCGCCAAGATGCTGGTCCAGGTGGTAGAGAGGATGAAGGCTCCCTTGTCTCTGTTCATGGTTTTTATGCCTCGCTTGCAGATCTCAATGGCCTCTCTGATCCAGCGCTGTTGTTTGTTCTCTTCTGTGCGGATGACCCTGCCCTTCTCCCGGTCCATGATGTGGTTTTCCCTTTTGCAGTGGTCAGTGATTGCTGATTTGTAATGTTCATGTTGTGCTTGTTCTTTTACTGCTCTGATTTTTTCATTTTTTTGACAGGTAAGTCACACCCTCATGGAACATCAGCTGATAAAGACGGGTCTCAAGACACCATCATGCGACACTCTGAAGAAGGCAAAAGACTCGCCGAAACATGTCAGGTAAAAAATTAACCTCAAACATAATTGTCTGCTTTTAATGAATCAGTCAAATATCAATAATAAGAAGACAAAATGAACCTAATACAAATAAATGAATGCTTAATAACTCCCCTGCACATGCTCCTAAAAATCCAAACCTTCACCTGTAAATAAAACGTCCCGACCTGAAGACATCTTAATGTTATTATTTTGTTATACACACAGCGCCGCCAAGTGGAATCAAAAATTTGTTTTTATTTTAATTTTCACGTACTGCACGGTGCCCTTTTGACGAATCCGACTGAAAATTTGTCAGAAAAGACTCAAGACAATGATCTTACTCTCTGCCGAATTTTGTGACGTTTTGGCAAAAGGCGTGGCTATTACGGTGCTGAAAAGTCCGATTGTACTCTGTGGCAACAAAAGCTCCGGCAACATGACTCAGATGATCCTATCTTCTCGAAGTTGTACACATTTGAGGATAATTCAGCCCTGAAGACATCTACCGACTTATTTTTCATCGTAGTAGTAGCGCCACCAACTGGTAAAAGCTAATACAAGTTATTTTCTTGGATGTTTTTCTCCGTGCAACTCAACAAGGTCGCCCTCATATATGCTCGGATGACTGTTTCGGCCATGAGGATGTCACAATACGAAATTTGTCCTTTTTCGTGAAAAGTTGTGGGAGTGGCATTGCACTGTTCGGCAATAAAACAACGCTGATTATGAGGTTCTAAATATGAACGACAACTCGTGAAACTTTACACACACATCAGGCCGAGCAAATTTATCAATATTTTATACGTTAGTTGTGCAGCTTTTTTTAAATGGCTCGCCATGGCCCTCGAGAAATGTTAAAAAAAGCAGCCCTGATTGAGTGTTTCACCTCGCTTTTTGTAAATTTTATGGAGTACAGTGAACCCTCGGTTATCGCGGTTAATGGGGACCGAGACCACCCGCGAAAACTGAAAATCCGCGAAGTAGCGGCGCACCTTCAAAAATGCTTAAAAAAAATATACAATATATATAATAAATATATATATATATATATATATATATATATATATACGGGGAGAGAGAGAGTGAAATTCATTTTATAACAAAAAAACCAAATTATTATTAAAACGTATTATTTTTTTATTCCCCAGCCATTCTTTTTGTATTTATTTAATTACTCCGACTTTTACCTGCTGGTACGCCGTCCGGTGTGCCCTGTGAAATGAAAGGTGGCATTCTTTATTTATTTATTCATTTATTCATTCATAACTGACAGCCTCGCGCTCCGCTCGTGCCCGGGCAGAAGAGGTGCTCCAATTTGGCTTAACTGTGACACACGCCCGTCCTCCTCCCCCGGAGCTTCCATTCGGTTAAACTTAGGGGCCGCTTGGCACCGCCCGTGCCCGGGGAAGGTGCTCCTCTTCGGCTTACTGTGACGCGAGCATGCCCTCCTCCTCCGGAGCTTCCATTCGGTTAAACTTAGGGGCCGCTTGGAACCGCCCGTGCCCGGGGAAGGTGCTCCTCTTCGGCTTACTGTGACGCGAGCATGCCCTCCTCCTCCGGAGCTTCCATTCGGTTAAACTTAGGGGCCGCTTTGCACCGCCCGTGCCCGGGGAAGGTGCTCCTCTACGGCTTAACTGCCACGCACGCTGGCCGGAGCTCTGGTACGGTCCGAACCGCGCGAAACGTCGCCACCGATCGTGTCCGGGGGAACGTGCTCTTCTTCGTCCACTCTCCTCTTCGCCCACGCTCTTCTTCGGCGCACGCCGGCCGTCTAACCGCTCCAGCGCCCCGTCGTGCCGCTCGGCGAAACTACAATGCCCCCGAATATTTTTTAGACCCGCGAAGCACTGAACCCGCGAAAGGTGAACCGCGAAGTAGCGAGGGTTCACTGTATGTATAAGACCAAGACCTACAAAAAAGTCTCTTGGAGCAATGAGCTAGGTTTTACAGGAAGTCGGCCATTTTGAATTTACTTAAAAGGGGGCGGGTCACCACAATGGACTTTGTGTAGAAATTATTATTGGGGCCCGAGCAGCGACCGCGGCGAGGTCCCAATTGTTTTTGTAGAAAATATTATTACTTTTATTATTATTATTATTATTATTATTAGGGCCTGAGCAGCGACCGCTGCGAAGTCCCTATTGTTTTTGTAGAAATTATTATTATTATTATTTTTCCGATTGTTCGATCGCATTTTTGACCCCCGAAACATGCACAAAAACTCACCAAACTTGGCAGTCTCATCGGGCATGGCGAAAAATTTGATATTTTAACGTCTAATATGAACAGGAAGTGAGTTATGAATTTTTGAAAGTCCGACTTTTGCCCTTTTTTGCATGTTTACAGGGGTCATTCTTTTGCACCCTGATCCTAAAGGCTTCATCTGATTGCCTTAAAATTCTGTCTGTAGCATCTGAAGACCTGGCACAAACACTGGGGCTAAAATTTTTTGTTTCCGAAATACTATATGACGGGGGCGGGGCATCAAAGTTTTCACTTAAGATTTCCTTCGCCGCAATGGACAAAATGCTTAATAACTCTCCTGCACATGCTGCTAAAAATCCAAAACTTCACATGTACATAAAGAGTCTGTACCTGAAGACATCTATATGTTTATATTCAGTTATACACCTTGCGCCAATCAATATCATTTTTTACATTTTGACGTACTGCACGGTGCCCTTTTAACGGATCTGATTGAAAATTGGCTAGAAAAGACTCAAGACATTGATCTTACTCTATCCCTATTTTTGTGACTTTCCTTCGAAGGGCGTGGCTATTACGGTGCCGCAGAGTCTGATTATTCTCCGTGGCAACAAAAGTTCCTGCAAAATGATTCAGATGATCCATCTTCTCGAAGTTTTTCACATTTGAGGATATTCAGGCCCTGAAGACGGCTGCCAACTTATTTTTGATCGCAGTGGTAGCGCCACCAACTGGTTAAAACAAATACAAATTATTTTCGTTGATGTTTTTCTCCGGGCATGTTAACAAAATCTACCTTATATTTGCTCGGATGAGTGTTTAGGCCTTGAGCATGTCACAATATGAAAGTCTTTCGCCTTCTTCAGAGTGTCACATGATGGTGTCTTGTGACCCGTCTTTATCAGCTGATGTTCCATGAGGGCGTGACTTACCTGTCACAAGAATGAAGGCAAGTCACGCCCCCCGCTGTCCGTTCACTCCGCCAAGATGCTGGTCCAGGTGGTAGAGAGGATGAAGGCTCCCTTGTCTCTGTTCATGGTTTTTATGCCTCGCTTGCAGATCTCAATGGCCTCTCTGATCCAGCGCTGTTGTTTGTTCTCTTCTGTGCGGATGACCCTGCCCTTCTCCCGGTCCATGATGTGGTTTTCCCTTTTGCAGTGGTCAGTGATTGCTGATTTGTAATGTTCATGTTGTGCTTGTTCTTTTACTGCTCTGATTTTTTTCATTTTTTTGACAGGTAAGTCACACCCTCATGGAACATCAGCTCAAGACACCATCATGCGACACTCTGAAGAAGGCGAAAGACTCGCCGAAACATGTCAGGTAAAAAATTAACCTAAAACATAATTGTCTGCTTTTAATGAATCAGTCAAATATCAATAATAAGAAGACAAAATGAACCTAATACAAATAAATGAATGCTTAATAACTCCCCTGCACATGCTCCTAAAAATCCAAACCTTCACCTGTAAATAAAACGTCCCGACCTGAAGACATCGTAATGTTATTATTTTGTTATACACACAGTGCCGCCAAGTGGAATCAAAAATTTGTTTTTATTTTAATTTTCACGTACTGCACGGTGCCCTTTTGACGAATCCGACTGAAAATTAGTCAGAAAAGACTCAAGACAATGATCTTACTCTCTGCCGAATTTTGTGACGTTTTGGCAAAAGGCGTGGCTATTAAGGTGCTGAAAAGTCCGATTGTACTCTGTGGCAACAAAAGCTCCGGCAACATGACTCAGATGATCCTATCTTCTCGAATTGTACACATTTGAGGATACTTCAGCCCTGAAGACATCTACCAACTTATTTTACATCGTAGTAGTAGCGCCACCAACTGGTAAAAGCTAATACAAGTTATTTTCTTGGATGTTTTTCTCCGTGCAACTCAACAAGGTCGCCCTCATATATGCTCGGATGACTGTTTCGGCCATGAGGATGTCACAATACGAAATTCGTCCTTTTTCGTGAAAAGTTGTGGGAGTGGCATTGCACTGTTCGGCAATAAAACAAAGCTGATTATTAGGTTCTAAATATGAACGACAACTCGTAAAACTTTACACACACATCAGGCCGAGCAAATTTATCAATATTTTATACGTTAGTTGTGCAGCTTTTTTGAAATGGCTCGCCATGGCCCTCGAGAAATGTTAAAAAAAGCAGCTCTGGTTGAGTGTTTCACCTCGCTTTTTGTAAATTTTATGGAGTACAGTGAACCCTCGGTTATCGCGGTTAATGGGGACCGAGACCACCCGCGAAAACTGAAAATCCGCGAAGTAGCGGCGCACCTTCAAAAATGCTTAAAAAAAATATACAATATATATAATAAATATATATATATATATATATACGGGGAGAGAGAGAGTGAAATTCATGTTATAACAAAAAAACCAAATTATTATTAAAACGTATTATTTTTTTATTCCCCAGCCATTCTTTTTGTATTTATTTAATTACTCCGACTTTTACCTGCTGGTACGCCGTCCGGTGTGCCCTGTGAAATGAAAGGTGGCATTCTTTATTTATTTATTCATTTATTCATTCATAACTGACAGCCTCGCGCTCCGCTCGTGCCCGGGCAGAAGAGGTGCTCCAATTTGGCTTAACTGTGACACACGCCCGCCCTCCTCCCCCGGAGCTTCCATTCGGTTAAACTTAGGGGCCGCTTGGCACCGCCCGTGCCCGGGGAAGGTGCTCCTCTTCGGCTTACTGTGACGTGAGCATGCCCTCCTCCTCCGGAGCTTCCATTCGGTTAAACTTAGGGGCCGCTTGGAACCGCCCGTGCCCGGGGAAGGTGCTCCTCTACGGCTTAACTGCCACGCACGCCGGCCGGAGCTCTGGTACGGTCCGAACCGCGCGAAACGTCGCCACCGATCGTGTCCGGGGGAACGTGCTCTTCTTCGTCCACTCTCCTCTTCGCCCACGCTCTTCTTCGGCGCACGCCGGCCGTCTAATCTCTCCAGCGACCCGTCGTGCCGCTCGGCGAAACTACAATGCCCCAGAATATTTTTTAGACCCGCGAAGCACTGAACCCGCGAAAGGTGAACCGCGAAGTAGCGAGGGTTCACTGTATGTATAAGACCAAGACCTACAAAAAAGTCTCTTGGAGCAATGAGCTAGGTTTTACAGGAAGTCGGCCATTTTGAATTTACTTAAAAGGGGGCGGGTCACCACAATGGACTTTGTGTAGAAATTATTATTGGGGCCCGAGCAGCGACCGCGGCGAGGTCCCTATTGTTTTTGTAGAAAACATTATTACTTTTATTATTATTATTATTATTATTATTAGGGCCTGAGCAGCGACCGCTGCGAAGTCCCTATTGTTTTTGTAGAAATTATTATTATTATTATTTTTCCGATTGTTCGATCGCATTTTTGACCCCCGAAACATGCACAAAAACTCACCAAACTTGGCAGTCTCATCGGGCATGGCGAAAAATTTGATATTTTAACGTCTAATATGAACAGGAAGTGAGTTATGAATTTTTGAAAGTCCGACTTTTGCCCTTTTTTGCATGTTTACAGGGGTCATTCTTTTGCACCCTGATCCTAAAGGCTTCATCTGATTGCCTTAAAATTCTGTCTGTAGCATCTGAAGACCTGGGACAAACACTGGGGCTAAAATTTTTTGTTTCCGAAATACTATATGACGGGGGCGGGGCTTCAAAGTTTTCACTTAAGATTTCCTTCGCCGCAATGGACAAAATGCTTAATAACTCTCCTGCACATGCTGCTAAATATCCAAAACTTCACATGTACATAAAGAGTCTGTACCTGAAGACATCTATAAGTTTATATTCAGTTATACACCTTGCGCCAATCAATATCATTTTTTACATTTTGACGTACTGCACGGTGCCCTTTTAACGAATCCGATTGAAAATTGGCTAGAAAAGACTCAAGACATTGATCTTACTCTATCCCTATTTTTATGACTTTCCTTCAAAGGGCGTGGCTATTACGGTGCCGCAGAGTCTGATTATTCTCCGTGGCAAAAAAAGTTCCTGCAAAATGATTCAGATGATCCATCTTCTGGAAATCTTTCACATTTGAGGATATTCAGGCCCTGAAGACGGCTGCCAACTTATTTTTGATCGCAGTGGTAGCGCCACCAACTGGTTAAAACAAATACAAATTATTTTCGTTGATGTTTTTCTCCGGGCAGGTGAACAAAATCTACCTTATATTTGCTCGGATGAGTGTTTAGGCCTTGAGCATGTCACAATACGAAAGTCTTTCGCCTTCTTCAGAGTGTCACATGATGGTGTCTTGTGACCCGTCTTTATCAGCTGATGTTCCATGAGGGCGTGACTTACCTGTCACAAGAATGAAGGCAAGTCACGCCCCCCGCTGTCCGTTCACTCCGCCAAAATGCTGCTCCAGGTGGTAGAGAGGATGAAGGCTCCCTTGTCTCTGTTCATGGTTTTTATGCCTCGCTTGCAGATCTCAATGGCCTCTCTGATCCAGCGCTGTTGTTTGTTCTCTTCGGTGCGGATGACCCTGCCCTTCTCCCGGTCCATGATGTGGTTTTCGCTTTTGCAGTGGTCAGTGATTGCTGATTTGTAATGTTCATGTTGTGCTTGTTCTTTTACTGCTCTGATTTTTCATTTTTTTGACAGGTAAGTCACACCCTCATGGAACATCAGCTGATAAAGACGGGTCTCAAGACACCATCATGCGACACTCTGAAGAAGGCGAAAGACTCGCCGAAACATGTCAGGTAAAAAATTAACCTAAAACATAATTGTCTGCTTTTAATGAATCAGTCAAATATCAATAATAAGAAGACAAAATGAACCTAATACAAATAAATGAATGCTTAATAACTCCCCTGCACATGCTCCTAAAAATCCAAACCTTCTGTCATGATACGCGTCGGGCATGACAGCCTTTTGTTATTGTTTTCGTCACCTCCCTGCCATGTGTCTTTTGTTATTGTTTTCGTCACCTCCCTGCCATGTGCTTTGTGTTATTGTTTTCGTTCTCACCAGCCACGCACCTGTTCCCAGTTCACGATCACACACCTGCTCCCCATCTGCTCCCCTGATTACCGGACTATTTATACCTCCCATGCCCTCAACCCAGTGTCGGGTCATTATCCCGTTTGGCTCCCTGTTGCTGCGTCACGGACTGTCACGACCGCTCCTAGATCTCGTTCCTGCTCTGGTTCTCGTTTCCGTCCTCGTTCCGGCCCTTTATCCTTGTCCCAGTTAGTCGCGTCCTGTTTGCCCTTGTTGTTTGTATCCTGCCTCGCTGTTTGTCCTCGTTTGATCCCTTCAATAAATTCCCCTTAACATCATCCATTTCCCTGCCTCCTCGCCTATTGGGTCCACCTCCTCCTTGCCATAAGGCAATCCTGACAGAATGACCCGACCCAGAAAAAAGGACCCAGCGAGGGGCTCGCGGCGGCGTCATGGACACCGCCGCACGGACCCCCCCCACCAACCCGCCGATCAGCTCAGCACCACGTCTGCCACGCTACCCGCTTACCCCGCTTACGAGGACGAGCTCGCAAGTGTCGTCTACATGCTGGACTCCCGCCGCACTGAGCTGAGTGCACAAATGGCCCAGATAGCGGAGCGGGTGGCCTCGATAGCGGCGAAGGGCGCCGCCGAGGCACCATCCCGGGAGACTCTCAAGGAGCTGACAGCCCAGATCGCGGCGCTGAAGGTCCAGACGGTGGAGAGCATGAGGCAGTCTCTCTCGCTGCAGGCCCAGCTGGCTGACAGAAAGCAGGCTGAAAGGGGTCACGCCTCCACGTCAGCTGCCGCAACCCATGTCGCCTCCACGCCAGCTGCAGCAGCCCATGCAGTCTCCCCGCCAGCTGCTGAGCCCTGCCACGGCTCCCCGCCAGCTGCTGAGTCCCTTCCCGGCTCCCCGCCAGCCGCAGCGCCCCTTCCCGGCTGCCCGCCAGCGGCTGAGTCCCTCCCCGGCTCCCCGCCAGCCGCAGCGTCCCTTCCCGGCTGCCCGCCAGCTGCTGAGTCCCTTCCCGGCTCCCCGCCAGCCGCAGCGTCCCTTCCCGGCTGCCCCCCAGCCGCAGCGTCCCATCCCGGCTCCTCGCCAGCTGCTGAACCCTGTTCCGGCTCCCCGGCAGCTGCCGAGCCCCTTCCCGGCTCCCCGCCAGCTGCCGAGCCCCTTCCCGGTTCCCCGCCAGCTGCCGAGCCCCGTCCCGGCGCTCTGCCAGCTGCTGAGCCCCGTCTCGGCTCCCCGCTAGCTGCTGAGCCCCATTCCGGCGCCCCGCCAGCTGCCGAGCCCCTTCCCGGCTCCCCGCCAGCTGCCGAGCCCCGTTCCGGCTCCACGCCAGCGGATGAGTCAAGTGCCGGCTCCCCGCCAGCGGATGAGTCCTGTTCCGGCTCCTCCCCAGCTGTTGAGTCCCGTCCGGACTTCCTGCCAGCTGCTGAACCCCGTTCCGGCTCCCCGCCAGTTGATACGCCCCGTCCCGGCTCACCCCAAGCTGGGGGGGCCCGTTCTGGCCTCCTGAGAGCTGCTGACCCCCCCTCCGGCGCCTCGCCACCGCCACAAGTCCCTGTTCTGGCGGAGCACGTCCTGCGTCCGCCACCAGCCCCTGTTCCGGCGGAGCACGCCCTGCGTCCGCCACAAGTCCCTGTTCCGGCGGAGCACGCCCTGCGTCCGCCACCAGTCCCTGTTCCGGCGGAGCACGCCATGCGTCCGCCACAAGTCCCAGTTCTGGCGGAGCACGTTCGGCGTCCGCCACAAGTCCCTGGTCCGGCGGAGCACGCCCTGCGTCCGCCACCAGTCCCTGTTCCGGCGGAGCATGTCCTGCGTCCGCCACAAGTCCCTGTTCCGGCGGAGCACGTCCTGCGTCCGCCACAAGTCCCTATCCCGGCGGAGCACGCCCGGTGTCCGCCATCAGTCCCTGTTCCGGCGGAGCACGTCCTGCGTCCGCCACAAGTCCCTGTTCCGGCGGAGCACGCCCTGCGTCCGCCACCAGTCCCTGTTCCGGCGGAGCACGCCATGCGTCCGCCACAAGTCCCAGTTCTGGCGGAGCACGTTCGGCGTCCGCCACAAGTCCCTGGTCCGGCGGAGCACGCCCTGCGTCCGCCACCAGTCCCTGTTCCTGCGGAGCACGCCATGCGTCCGCCACAAGTCCCTGTTCTGGCGGAGCACGTTCTGTGTCCGCCACAAGTCCCTGTTCTGGCGGAGCACGTCCTGCGTCCGCCACCAGTCCCTGTTCCGGCGGAGCACTCCATGCGTCCGCCCCAAGTCCCTGTTCCGGCGGAGCACTCCATGCGTCCGCCCCAAGTCCCTGTTCCGGCGGAGCACGCCATGCCTCCGCCACAAGTCCCTGCTCTGGCGGAGCACGTCCTGCGTCCGCCACAAGTCCCTGTTCCGGCGGAGCACGCCATGCGTCCGCCACAAATCCCTGCTTCGGCGGTGCCAGACGGCCCGCCGCCAACCCAATTCCCTGTCCCGGCGGCGCCCGAGGACACGCCATTGCTTCCCGTCACTCCCTCGGCGGTGCTCGACGATCCGCCGTCGCCCCAAGCTCCTTTTTCGGCGGAACTCGACGATTCGCCGGCGCTCCAGTTTCCTGCCTGGGCGGTGGACGACGACCCGCCGTCGCTTCTCGTCTCTGTCACAGCGGCTCCCGACGAAGCGCCGCCGCTCCACGTTCCTGTCTCAGCGGGGTTGGAGGACCAGCCGCCGTGCCACGTTCCGGTCTCGGCGGGGTTCGAGGACCAGCCGCCGCTCCACGTTCCTGTCTCGGCGGGGTTCGAGGACCAGCCGCCGCTCCACGTTCCTGTCTCGGCGGGGTTGGAGGACCAGCCGCCGTGCCACGTTCCTGTCTCAGCGGGGTTGGAGGACCAGCCGCCGCCTGCCGCCCTTGCCTCGGCGGCATCCGACGAACCGCCACCACTCCACGTTCCTGTCCCGGCGGGGCTTGACAACCAGCCGCCGCTCCACTTTCCTGTCTCTGCAGGGTTCGAGGACCAGCCGCCATGCCACGTTCCTGTCTCGGCGGGTTCGACGACCAGCCGCCGCTCCACGTTCCGGTCTCGGCGGGGTTCGAGGACCAGCCGCCGCTCCACGTTCCTGTCTCGGCGGGTTTCGAGGACCAGCCGCCGCTCCACGTTCCTGTCTCGGCGGGGTTCGAGGACCAGCCGCCGCTCCACGTTCCTGTCTCGGCGTGGTTCGACGACCAGCCGCCGCTCCGCGTTCCTGTCCCGGCGGGGTTCGACGACCAGCCGCCGCCGCCGCTCCACGTTCCTGTCTCGGCGGGGTTCGACGACCAGCCGCCGCCGCCGCTCCACGTTCCTGTCTCGGCGGGGTTCGACGACCAGCCGCCGCTCCATGTTCCGGTCTCGGCGGGGTTCGACGACCAGCCGCCGCACCAAGTGCCTGCCTCGACGGCGGTCGACGACCAGCCGCCGCACCAAGTGCCTGCCTCGACGGCGGTCGACGTCCCACCGCCACGTCTCGTCCCGGCTCCGGCGGGGTCCGGCGTTCCACCATGCCTCGTCTCCGTCTCGGCGGCGTCCGACGTCCCGCCATCACTCCAAGTTCCTGCCTCGGCTGCGCCCGCCTCAACGCCGGTCCAAGCTCCGTCCTCTGCAGCACCCAGCGTCCCGCCGCCGCCCCTCGTCTCAGCCCCATCAGCGGACTCAAGGTGGAGTTCGGGTCGTCCCGGACGTCCGCCTGAATGGCCCCATCGGGACGTATTGGTCTGGCCACCCGCACGGCCCCCTGAAGGGCCACGAAAGGACTCGCTGGTCTGGCCCCCCGGGCATCCGCCAGACCGGCCTCGATCACGGGTCGTTGACCCACCTCCCGACCCCTTCCGCCCACCCTTGTTTTTGGGACATGGTTTTTTCGTTTTTGTTATTCTTGGGGACGGCTGGAATCCGTCCCTTGAGGGGGGGTACTGTCATGATACGCGTCGGGCATGACAGCCTTTTGTTATTGTTTTCGTCACCTCCCTGCCATGTGTCTTTTGTTATTGTTTTCGTCACCTCCCTGCCATGTGCTTTGTGTTATTGTTTTCGTTCTCACCAGCCACGCACCTGTTCCCAGTTCACGATCACACACCTGCTCCCCATCTGCTCCCCTGATTACCGGACTATTTATACCTCCCATGCCCTCAACCCAGTGTCGGGTCATTATCCCGTTTGGCTCCCTGTTGCTGCGTCACGGACTGTCACGACCGCTCCTAGATCTCGTTCCTGCTCTGGTTCTCGTTTCCGTCCTCGTTCCGGCCCTTTATCCTTGTCCCAGTTAGTCGCGTCCTGTTTGCCCTTGTTGTTTGTATCCTGCCTCGCTGTTTGTCCTCGTTTGATCCCTTCAATAAATTCCCCTTAACATCATCCATTTCCCTGCCTCCTCGCCTATTGGGTCCACCTCCTCCTTGCCATAAGGCAATCCTGACACCTTCACCTGTAAATAAAACGTCCCGACCTGAAGACATCTTAATGTTATTATTTTGTTATACACACAGTGCCGCCAAGTGGAATCAAAAATTTGTTTTTATTTTAATTTTCACGTACTGCACGGTGCCCTTTTGACGAATCCGACTGAAAATTAGTCAGAATAGACTCAAGACAATGATCTTACTCTCTGACGAATTTTGTGACGTTTTGGCAAAAGGCGTGGCTATTAAGGTGCTGAAAAGTCCGATTGTACTCTGTGGCAACAAAAGCTCCGGCAACATGACTCAGATGATCCTATCTTCTCGAAGTTGTACACATTTGAGGATACTTCAGCCCTGAAGACATCTACCAACTTATTTTACATCGTAGTAGTAGCGCCACCAACTGGTAAAAGCTAATACAAGTTATTTTCTTGGATGTTTTTCTCCGTGCAACTCAACAAGGTCGCCCTCATATATGCTCGGATGACTGTTTCGGCCATGAGGATGTCACAATACGAAATTCGTCCTTTTTCATGAAAAGTTGTGGGAGTGGCATTGCACTGTTCGGCAATAAAACAAAGCTGATTATGAGGTTCTAAATATGAACGACAACTCGTGAAACTTTACACACACATCAGGCCGAGCAAATTTATCAATATTTTATACGTTAGTTGTGCAGCTTTTTTTAAATGGCTCGCCATGGCCCTCGAGAAATGTTAAAAAAAAAGCAGCTCTGGTTGAGTGTTTCACCTCGCTTTTTGTAAATTTTATGGAGTACAGTGAACCCTCGGTTATCGCGGTTAATGGGGACCGAGACCACCCGCGAAAACTGAAAATCCGCGAAGTAGCGGCGCACCTTCAAAAATGCTTAAAAAAAAATACAATATATATAATAAATATATAAATATATATATATATATATATATATATATATATATATATATATACGGGGGGAGAGAGAGAGAGAGAGTGAAATTCATGTTATAACAAAAAAACCAAATTATTATTAAAACGTATTATTTTTTTATTCCCCAGCCATTCTTTTTGTATTTATTTAATTACTCCGACTTTTACCTGCTGGTACGCCGTCCGGTGTGCCCTGTGAAATGAAAGGTGGCATTCTTTATTTATTTATTCATTTATTCATTCATAACTGACAGCCTCGCGCTCCGCTCGTGCCCGGGCAGAAGAGGTGCTCCAATTCGGCTTAACTGTGACACACGCCCGCCCTCCTCCCCCGGAGCTTCCATTCGGTTAAACTTAGGGGCCGCTTGGCACCGCCGTGCCCGGGGAAGGTGCTCCTCTTCGGCTTACTGTGACGCGAGCATGCCCTCCTCCTCCGGAGCTTCCATTCGGTTAAACTTAGGGGCCGCTTGGAACCGCCCGTGCCCGGGGAAGGGGCTTCTCTTCGGCTTACTGTGACGCGAGCATGCCCTCCTCCTCCGGAGCTTCCATTCGGTTAAACTTAGGGGCCGCTTGGAACCGCCCGTGCCCGGGGAAGGTGCTCCTCTTCGGCTTACTGTGACGCGAACATGCCCTCCTCCTCCGGAGCTTCCATTCGGTTAAACTTAGGGGCCGCTTGGCACCGCCCGTGCCCGGGGAAGGTGCTCCTCTACGGCTTAACTGCCACGCACGCCGGCCGGAGCTCTGGTACGGTCCGAACCGCGCGAAACGTCGCCACCGATCGTGTCCGGGGGAACGTGCTCTTCTTCGTCCACTCTCCTCTTCGCCCACGCTCTTCTTCGGCGCACGCCGGCCGTCTAACCGCTCCAGCGCCCCGTCGTGCCGCTTGGCGAAACTACAATGCCCCCGAATATTTTTTAGACCCGCGAAGCACTGAACCCGCGAAAGGTGAACCGCGAAGTAGCGAGGGTTCACTGTATGTATAAGACCAAGACCTACAAAAAAGTCTCTTGGAGCAATGAGCTAGGTTTTACAGGAAGTCGGCCATTTTGAATTTACTTAAAAGGGGGCGGGTCACCACAATGGACTTTGTGTAGAAATTATTATTGGGGCCCGAGCAGCGACCACGGCGAGGTCCCTATTGTTTTTGTCGAAAATATTATTACTTTTATTATTATTATTATTATTATTATTATTATTAGGGCCTGAGCAGCGACCGCTGCGAATTCCCTATTGTTTTTGTAGAAATTAGTATTATTATTATTTTTCCGATTGTTCGATCGCATTTTTGACCCCCGAAACATGCACAAAAACTCACCAAACTTGGCAGTCTCATCGGGCATGGCGAAAAATTTTATATTTTTTAACGTCTAATATGAACAGGAAGTGAGTTATGAATTTTTGAAAGTCCGACTTTTGCCCTTTTTTGCATGTTTACAGGGGTCATTCTTTTGCACCCTGATCCTAAAGGCTTCATCTGATTGCCTTAAAGTTCTGTCTGGAGCATCTTAAGACCTGGGACAAACACTGGGGCTAAAATTTTTTGTTTCCGAAATACTATATGACGGGGGCGGGGCTTCAAAGTTTTCACTTAAGATTTCCTTCGCCGCAATGGACAAAATGCTTAATAACTCTCCTGCACATGCTGCTAAAAATCCAAAACTTCACATGTACATAAAGAGTCGGTACCTGAAGACATCTATATGTTTATATTCAGTTATACACCTTGCGCCAATCAATATCAATTTTTACATTTTGACGTACTGCTCGGTGCCCTTTTAACGAATCCGATTGAAAATTGGCTAGAAAAGACTCAAGACATTGATCTTACTCTATCCCTATTTTTACGACTTTCCTTCAAAGGGCGTGGCTATTACGGTGCCGCAGAGTCTGATTATTCTCCGTGGCAACAAAAGTTCCTGCAAAATGATTCAGATGATCCATCTTCTGGAAATCTTTCACATTTGAGGATATTCAGGCCCTGAAGACGGCTGCCAACTTATTTTTGATCGCAGTGGTAGTGCTACCAACTGGTTAAAACAAATACAAATTATTTTCGTTGATGTTTTTCTCCGGGCAGGTGAACAAAATCTACCTTATATTTGCTCGGATGAGTGTTTAGGCCTTGAGCATGTCACAATACGAAAGTCTTTCGCCTTCTTCAGAGTGTCACATGATGCTGTCTTGTGACCCGTCTTTATCAGCTGATGTTCCATGAGGGCGTGACTTACCTGTCACAAGAATGAAGGCAAGTCACGCCCCCCGCTGTCCGTTCACTCCGCCAAGATGCTGGTCCAGGTGGTAGAGAGGATGAAGGCTCCCTTGTCTCTGTTCATGGTTTTTATGCCTCGCTTGCAGATCTCAATGGCCTCTCTGATCCAGCGCTGTTGTTTGTTCTCTTCTGTGCGGATGACCCTGCCCTTCTCCCGGTCCATGATGTGGTTTTCCCTTTTGCAGTGGTCAGTGATTGCTGATTTGTAATGTTCATGTTGTGCTTGTTCTTTTACTGCTCTGATTTTTTCATTGTTTTGACAGGTAAGTCACACCCTCATGGAACATCAGCTCAAGACACCATCATGCGACACTCTGAAGAAGGCGAAAGACTCGCCGAAACATGTCAGGTAAAAAATTAACCTAAAACATAATTGTCTGCTTTTAATGAATCAGTCAAATATCAATAATAAGAAGACAAAATGAACCTAATACAAATAAATGAATGCTTAATAACTCCCCTGCACATGCTCCTAAAAATCCAAACCTTCACCTGTAAATAAAACGTCCCGACCTGAAGACATCTTAATGTTATTATTTTGTTATACACACAGTGCCGCCAAGTGGAATCAAAAATTTGTTTTTATTTTAATTTTCACGTACTGCACGGTGCCCTTTTGACGAATCCGACTGAAAATGAGTCAGAAAAGATTCAAGACAATGATCTTACTCTCTGCCGAATTTTGTGACGTTTTGGCAAAAGGCGTGGCTATTAAGGTGCTGAAAAGTCCGATTGTACTCTGTGGCAACAAAAGCTCCGGCAACATGACTCAGATGATCCTATCTTCTCGAAGTTGTACACATTTGAGGATACTTCAGCCCTGAAGACATCTACCAACTTATTTTACATCGTAGTAGTAGCGCCACCAACTGGTAAAAGCTAATACAAGTTATTTTCTTGGATGTTTTTCTCCGTGCAACTCAACAAGGTCGCCCTCATATATGCTCGGATGACTGTTTCGGCCATGAGGATGTCACAATACGAAATTCGTCCTTTTTCATGAAAAGTTGTGGGAGTGGCATTGCACTGTTCGGCAACAAAACAAAGCTGATTATGAGGTTCTAAATATGAACGACAACTTGTAAAACTTTACACACACATCAGGCCGAGCAAATTTATCAATATTTTATACGTTAGTTGTGCAGCTTTTTTGAAATGGCTCGCCATGGCCCTCGAGAAATGTTAAAAAAAGCAGCTCTGGTTGAGTGTTTCACCTCGCTTTTTGTAAATTTTATGGAGTACAGTGAACCCTCGGTTATCGCGGTTAATGGGGACCGAGACCACCCGCGAAAACTGAAAATCCGCGAAGTAGCGGCGCACCTTCAAAAATGCTTAAAAAAAATAAACAGGTCACTGCTCGGGCCCTAATAATAATAATAATAATAATTTCCACAAAAACAATGGGGACCTCGTAGCGGTCGCTGCTCGGGCCCTAATAATAATTTCTACAAAAACAATAGGGACCTCGCCGCGGTCGCTGCTCGGGCCCCAATAATAATTTCTACACAAAGTCCATTGTGGTGACCCGCCCCCTTTTAAGTAAATTCAAAATGGCCGACTTCCTGTAAAACCTAGCTCATTGCTCCAAGAGTCTTTTTTGTAGGTCTTGGTCTTATACATACAGTGAACCCTCGCTACTTGGCGGTTCACCTTTCGCGGGTTCAGTGCTTCGCGGGTCTAAAAAATATTCGGGGGCATTGTAGTTTCGCCGAGCGGCACGACGGGGCGCTGGAGCGGTTAGACGGCCGGCGTGCACCAAAGAAGAGCGTGGGCGAAGAGGAGAGTGGACGAAGAAGAGCACGTTCCCCCGGACACGATCGGTGGCGACGTTTCGCGCGGTTCGGACAGTACCAGAGCTCCGGCCGGCGTGCGTGGCAGTTAAGCCGTAGAGGAGCACCTTCCCCGGGCACGGGCGGTGCCAAGCGGCCCCTAAGTTTAACCGATTGGAAGCTCCGGAGGAGGAGGGCATGCTCGCGTGGCAGTTAAGCCGTAGAGGAGCACCTTCCCCGGGCACGGGCGGTGCCAAGCGGCCCCTAAGTTTAACCGAATGGAAGCTCCGGAGGAGGAGGGCATGCTCGCGTCACAGTAAGCCGAAGAGGAGCACCTTCCCCGGGCACGGGCGGTTCCAAGCGGCCCCTAAGTTTAACCGAATGGAAGCTCCGGAGGAGGAGGGCATGCTCGCGTCACAGTAAGCCGAAGAGGAGCACCTTCCCCGGCCACGGGCGGTTCCAAGCGGCCCCTAAGTTTAACCGAATGGAAGCTCCGGAGGAGGAGGGCATGCTCGCGTCACAGTAAGCCGAAGAGGAGCACCTTCCCCGGGCACGGGCGGTGCCAAGCGGCCCCTAAGTTTAACCGAATGGAAGCTCCGGGGGAGGAGGGTGGGCGTGTGTCACAGTTAAGCCGAATTGGAGCACCTCTTCCGCCCGGGCACGAGCGGAGCGCGAAGCTGTCAGTTATGAATGAATAAATGAATAAATAAATAAATAAATAAAGAATGGCACCTTTCATTTCACAGGGCACACCAGACGGCGTACCAGCAGGTAAAAGTCTGAGTAATTAAATAAATACAAAAAGAATGGCTGGGGAATAAAAAAATAATACGTTTTAATAATAATTTGGTTTTTTTGTTCTAACATGAATTTCACTCTCTCTCTCTCTCCCCGTATATATATATATATATATTTATTATATATATTGTATTTTTTTTTAAGCATTTTTGAAGGTGCGCCGCTACTTCGCGGATTTTCAGTTTTCGCGGGTGGTCTCGGTCCCCATTAACCGCGATAACCGAGGGTTCACTGTACTCCATAAAATTTACAAAAAGCGAGGTGAAACACTCAACCAGGGCTGCTTTTTTTAACATTTCTCGAGGGCCATGGCGAGCCATTTCAAAATAGCTGCACAACTAACGTATAAAATATTGATAAATTTGCTCTGCCTGATGTGTGTGTAAAGTTTCACGAGTTGTCGTTCATATTTAGAACCTCATAATCAGCGTTGTTTTATTGCCCACAACTTTTCACGAAAAAGGATGAATTTCGTATTGTGACATCCTCATGGCCGAAACAGTCATCCGAGCATATATGAGGGCGACCTTGTTGAGTTGCACGGAGAAAAACATCCAAAAAAATAACTTGTATTAGCTTTTACCAGTTGGTGGCGCTACTACTACGATGAAAAATAAGTTGGTGGATGTCTTCAGGGCTGAAGTATCCTCAAATGTGTACAACTTCGAGAAGATAGTATCATCTGAGTAATGTTGCCGGAGCTTTTGTTGCCACAGAGTACAATCGGACTTTTCAGCACCGTAATAGCCACGCCTTTTGCCAAAACGTCACAAAATTCGGCAGAGAGTAAGTGAGTCTTTTCTGACTAATTTTCAGTCGGATTCGTCAAAAGGGCACCGTGCAGTACGTGAAAATTAAAATTAAAAAAAATTTTTGATTCCACTTGGCGGCGCTGTGTGTATAATTTTTTTCAGCATGGGCACAAGAATTCCACCGAACATCGCCAGTTCAATGGGATTTTGGTTAAGTCCGCAAATAATAGTGAACAATATACTTTGGCTGCGCGCTCGAATAATTTTACTCGTATATACTTCAATGAGGGTGTAGTGTGGGTATCGGGATCTTTAACACGCCCTAACACGAAGCTGACTCTCCAACCGCCACAGCCTTTTAATGACGAAATTATAAAATAAACAAAAACACTGTTCAACAACATAAAATAAAATAAAAAATCACATCATACTTACATTTATAAACTTTAATCCTCAAGAACATTATTCTCAGGTTGACCGAAAGACGAGGACACGGGAGCGCCTCGGGCATGTTCTTCTTCCTTGTGTAGGCGAATGACGTTTTAAGGTGCTTGTCCGCCACCTGCTGTGCTGAACTATGTATTAAATAAGAAAAGCAAATTGTTGAATGTTTTTTCCCCAATGAAGACTGAATTGTAAAATACCCGGAAATGGCTTTTCTGTTTTATTGTGCATTTAAAAAAAATTCAGATTGTCCTTTTTTGTTGAGATAATTGTTGAATATTGAAATTGCACATGTAACTGGTAATTTAGTTTTAGATATTATTTGAACCAGTGGAGGGCCATGCATTTCACACCTGGGCCTTCAATGAAGTCCTACTTCGTCCTACTTGAATAAATCCCCCTCATAATACCATAATTTATGACACCACGGGTGGACAAACAATATACAGAAAAGCACTTAGACAGCACTGACCGAGTGTTGGACGATATAGCTTCTCTTGAAAGGTCCGTGTTGAAAATGGCCTCGCAAGTGAATCTTCAATTTCTAAAGATAAAGATGTCTTTTAATTGTCCCATAACGGGGACATTTGCAGTGTTACAGCAGCAAAGATATACATCACACAGTGGCACCGACGTAATGTAGCCGTTAATGTATAACATTGGCAGCAGGCATTCATAAAAAGCATGCAAATATACACAGTATATACGTATATACACAGATCCCCATGTATATACACACTTACAGCCCACAACATATACAAGTGTAAGGAAACACTCCTAATGCCTGTCTATGGTTCAGAGGGGAAATAAATAAAAACGCTGCAATGATAAAAAAAAATACTGAATGATTGAAAATACTGCAATGATAAAAATACTGCAAGAATAAAAGTACTGTACCCAGCCAACATGTCCAACTGGGCCCCAAATGGGGTAAATGCGGGATTCCTGGGTACCAAGTGGGAATGGGCTAGAAGTGGGCAATGGTACAGGGTTCCATGTGGGCGCCATCTGGGATTGGTGGGCATGGGCTTAAACTGGGCAAATGTTGTGGGTGCAATACGGGTTGTGTATGGGCTAAGTGGGCATGGGTTAGAACTGGTAAAGATAAAGATAAAGATGTCCTTTATTAGTCCCACAATGGGGAAATTTGAGGTGTTACAGCAGCAAAGATATAGCTCACACAGAGTCGGCGGCGTAATGTAGCCGTTAATGTATAACATTAGCAGCAGACATTCATAAAAAGCATGCAAATATACACAGTATAAACGTATCTAAGTGTAAGGAAAGACTCCTAATGTCTGTCCATTATACAGAGGGGAAAATGCTGTAATGATAAAAACTACTGAATCTACTACTGAAACCATTTATAGGTCCTATTTGGGTTATGTGTGGGCTAAGTGGGCATGGGTTAGAACTGGTCAACCATGTGAGGGTCTCATATGGGCTGTATATGGGCCAAGTGGGCATGGGTTAGAGCTGGTCAACCATGTCTGGGTCCTATTTGGGTTATGTGTGGGCTAAGTGGGCATGGGTTAGAAGTGGTCACCATTTATCGGTCCTGTTTGGGTTATGTGTGGGATAAGTGGGCATAGGTTAGAGCTGGTCAACCATGTCTGGGTCCTGTTATGGGTTATAGATGAGCTAAGCGGGCATGGGTTTGAAAATTTGTTCTGGAGCCTTTTTGATATTTAATGCATGCTATGCTAATAGTAACCACCCGAAGACTATTCTCAGTAGAACTATTCAATGGATGCCAAAACGATAGAGACATGGCCATGGAGCCTATGCTGCGAGATTGTGAAAGGACTAAAATAAGTGTAGGATTTTTGAGGACCAGAAGTCAGCTTTTATTAGGTTTGACATTGATTTAACTTATGGAACAATGCAAATTATGGTCGGGTTGTTGTTGGACTTTTTCCGCTTTTGACTAATGGACGGGTGTTTTTATTTTCTGGGACTCTTTAGAACAAGCGGCACGGTGGCGGACTGGTTAGCAAGTCCGCATCACAGTACAGAAGTGCAAGGTTCTCCCTGTGCCTGCTAGGGTTTTCGCCGGTTTCCTCCCACTTTCCAAAAACATCCATGATAGGTTGATTGGTCACTGGTCCAAGGTCTGAGTGTGAGAGCGGATGGTTGCTTGTCTCTGTGTGCCCTGCGATTGACTGGCAACCAGTTCAGGGTGTACCCTGTCGACTGCCCGAAGACAGCTGGGATAGGCTCCAGCACTCCCGGGGACCCTTGTGAGGACAAGAAGCAGTACAGAGGATTGATTGATTTATTAAAATTAAATTCATGTATTTATCTATGCTAAATTTAACAAGGCTGGACGTTATATTTTGTGAATTTACATGTACCCCCAACTGTGACTTAATAACCCTTAAGGGACAAGATAACATTTTATAATATACCAGACAGCTAAGATTGTCATCTATGAACTATTTGACAAGGCAGGTCCAGCATTGTCAGCCACATCCAACAGTCAACACAGTTACTTTTTTTTAAATAAACAAAATCAACATTATTAATTAATGTTATTTTATTAATTCTGTATGCTGTGAAAGATCTTTATTCAAAGTATATTTGAAGTTATTTCTACCTTATTGCTTGATTTTTGTAGATTCAATTCGGAGTTGTCAAAATTACAGATTCTTTTGAAGGCAGCATATTCAAACTGTGAGAAAAGGAGCGAATGCAAGCTACGCGGTCTTTGAGGTGCGGCAGAAGAGCTGAAAGCACGGTGAGTCCCGAACGATAATTGAATTAATTAATTAATCTTGGGTAAATGTCTGGCTCTCATTTTTTAGACTTACTTTACAATGTGTTTTGTAATTTTTCAAGGTTGCCTGTGTTGGAAAACTGCTTGGTGCGTTAGCTAAAACACAGTATGCTAAAATGATAAGTGACGAGAACACAGAGGGTATATCAACAACGTACGTACTCGAATTATTTTGGGGAAAACTTAAGTACATTATAATCACCCTTTTAATAATACTGATAAGCGTTGTGTGTTTTATTTATTTTTATGAGGACCTTTACAACGAGCTACATATTGTTAGCATTGGGCCTACGACGCTAAACACAGTGTCCCTCGATCTCTCTCCAAAATTCTCCAAAAGACTTAAGCTTTCACTCAAATTAATACAATCTACTCCACTAGCTCATTTAAGGCTTTTTTGTGATGTGTTTGATTTGGGTAAGTAAAGCAAAACATATTAACTGTTGAATGTTGCCTGTTATTTAAATAATAGAAATTCAAGATGAAAGTTGAACAGATATTGAAATGCTAGATTGGCTCATTCAGAATCATGCCACAATGTGCTTTGTATGTTTTGTGTGTGGGTTTATCAAGCTCTAATTCAATGCAGTGTCCAAAACGAGCGCGCATAATTGTTGGATGAATGTTGGTTAATAGAGTCAGATAATAGTTCCAACAGTTGAACAGATGTTGAAATGCTAGATTGGCTCATTCAGAATCATGCCACAATGTGCTTTGTATGTTTTGTGTTTAGGCTTATCAAGCTCTAATTCAATGCAGTGTTGAGCTGCATTTGAGAGGAACTACGTAAGTAACTAATGTGGAAAAATTGTGACTTCTTTGTGTACTTTTATTTTGAATATTCAAATTTTGTGGGTAAAGGTTAGAGAAAATAAGTTAAAAATGAGAGCTGTACAGGTATTTAAGTTTTTGGTTTGTAAAATACCCGAATGTGGGTTTCAGCCGGTGAGGCAATGATTGGACAGAGCAAAAGCTATGCTCCAAAATAGAAGTGATTACACCTTCACTAGACTAACCTGCAGCTAATTACATAATTATAAAATTAACACTTTAACCTGGCTTCCCCATCACAGATGTATTCTTTTAAATGCAAAGCTTTTTGTTCTAGCTTTTGTTGTTAAATGACATTCATGCCCAAGTGTCTATGCATCCATTGCAGGGATGTTTTCTCAAGTGACGAGTCTGAAGCCTGTGATGACGAAGTACCATCTACACCTCCCCATGGATTGTCACAGAGAAAAAGCTTCCTAACCAAGAGAGGCGCTGCAGAAGGTCCTTGAGTACGTCCAACGTGTTGAGTCTGTGAGTCTACTGCAGGATCTAATGCAGGTATGAAAATGATGAAATTTTAATGTATTATCTTCAAAATTAAAATAATTATTTAATTTCTTGAAATATAAAATTAGGTACCCTAAACCCAAGTAGGAACCCCAGTCCCAGTACATTCCTGATTCTGGAGCTACAGAGATCAAACCCATCCTACTGTATCACTAAATAGCCCCACCTCTAAAACCCTGATTCGGAAGGCCGAGTTGAAAGACTTCAGAGTTCAAGATGGTCAACTGCAACTATGATAAGCCGAATGTGTTCACCCCAAGTCGGAAACTGAGAAAAAGACTCAATTTTCACATGATTTCAGTCCCTTCTATATTTAAAAGAATGTATTGGGGCTCTAAAAATGTGAAATATTTTTACAAGTATTTCTTTTACTACTCATAGGCAGTTTCATAATAATAGTACAATTTGGCATCGTGTATTGTTTTTTGGTTCCATTCAAAATGCACAAGACGTATAGACATATTTTGTTTGTGGATCGCTGCAGCATCACACGAGCGCACAGAGACAAACGTGGCAGCAACTTAAAACAATTAAAATATCGAATCGAAATCGGGAACTGAAAATCAAAAATCGAATCGGGGCTAGAGTGAATCGTTACCTCCCTAATCATAATCATTTTGGTAGAATGTTGGGCTCTTGCCCTTTGAGTGTATATGGCGTTACCGAAGCTGTTCACTTAATCGACAATTCCTTTCCTGTGACGTTTATCATACCCAGTTTAACTGCCAAAATATTTTTAAGTGTGTGATGATTATCTGGATCGAGTGACACCCATGTTATAATGGTTGCAGGTATTGGTGGATTGGACGATAGTGTCAGAACAATGATGGCGTTCATCATGACAAATCCTCTGTCTCTGAAGTACAATCTCTTTGGACATCGTAGCAAGAACAAGCGCCGAGACCTGCCTTTTTCTGATGTTCTATACGGTAATATATATATATATATTTTTTTTTTTTTTAAGGGATTGTGGTGTGAAGACATTTCAGCATGTCCCATAAGGTTTCACAATCATTAAATAGCTTTACTAAGTTGACTTCTTGTCTTTTTTGTTTTAGGAGCACTGAAAAGGAATGGAGCCACAAAGGACATCAACGAGAAGGACACAGGCAACCCTGTCCAAGTGGTTCATGGGAGCTTGTGATCAAGGTGGGAATAGGGCAGTTCGAGCTCGGAGATCTCAAGGCAACTGTCAGGTTTAAAACGTCCTGACGCCATTTTTAGACTGAAGGTGGCATAAATCCAGACCAAACCAGTTAGAGTTTTGTTTTTGACCATTCGCGAATGGGAGAGGAAGTCAGGAGGTGAAGCAGGCGTCTTGCCAGTTCAATCTCGCGCACTCTCTCTCACTCTCTACCACCCGTTCGGTCTTTTATCAGCAACCTAAGCAGACAATGGAGGTCTGTCTGAAATTCTAGCAGGCAGGCAGGAAGCAATCAACCACAGTAGTCAGTCAGGAATTCGAAACTAAAGTGTGTGCGTGTGTTCCAGTTGTGCGCGTGTGTGCTAAAGCAATAATGTGAGTGTCTGTGTGTGTGTGCGCAATTATAACTGATACAAATAGTGTATAAAAACATGATTAGAAATACACAAACTATTTACATATCCTCATCCCATCTCACATTCCCCCGTTTGTGGGTTTAAATCATGTCCTTACGGCTTTAAGACAGATCATCATAATGAAATCATACAACAGTGTGGTCATCCGTGGAGGGGCGAAAACCCTCAGTAGGGACAAAATTCCCCTCCTCCCTTCCGGCGTGGAACGAGATTCTCATGGTATGTTGGTCACTTGGGAATAAAACATAAAAAAACTTCAATATACCTAGTGAAAAATAACAAAACTGTCTCCACGCAGAGCTTGTCTCCACGCAGAGCTTGTCTCTGCGGCGACTTGATGGAGGCCCTTGCCTCGTTGTAGGAGGGGACAGCCGTCTTTACCTCCCGGATCTTCGTGTGTGGTGTATGTGTGTGCATGTGTGGGGGCAGGGGCAAAAGGGTCCATGTGTTATTTAGGTTTCAGTGTCCAGTTCGAGTTTGTCATTGTCCAGTTCGAATTCGTCATTCTCAACATCAATCAGGTTGTAATGGTACATTTGGGCAACAAACATGCAGTTAATAATCATCTTTGTCATAAGAATAATGCAACATGAACAGACTACACATAACAAAAATGAAAACCATAATTATCCCGATATATTGTCTTTCAAATTCTTCGTAGTGGTCATAACATCAATAATTGTTTCATTTTATTAAAAATGTAAATGCAGTAATGTTCTCCAATCAAGGCTAAAATTCTTTATGTACGTCATTAATTTCCAAACAATATCTAATCTTTTTGTTCTGTGGCTTCAACATTCGTATCTGTGGCTGGTTGTGCGGTTCCGATGTGCGTGTGGTCCGATATTGTGACTCAGGTGGGCTCCTGTTCGAGGGATTCGCGTTGCTCGGCCTTTAGCTGGAAACCGGAGAAGCTTGTACTGCAACTGGTGGATCCAGCTGCCACGCCCCGTGACCTTTGCTGCCGTCGGGGTCACTGCAATCATTTGGCGAGGGCCATCTCAGCATTCACTTGTCCCAACGAAGTCGTTTCAGCACCTTGAAGAAGAGTTGGTCTCCCACACGGACGTGATTTCTCTGTGGATCAGAACACACTGACCAGTAATTGCGTCTTTTTTTTTTTTTTTTTTTTTTTGGTCAAAACATGTTTCCCATGTGGACTGGGACTGATGTGCCAGTCGCTGGTGGTTCTGATGAACCTGAGAGTCGATAGGGGATAGTGTCCTAACTTCGGCTGGCACTATCCTCATTGCTGTGATTGAAACACAGTCTGGTCATTGTCTCCTTTTTTTCCCTCATTGTCTTGATAAGTCTGCCCTTAACAGTCCCATTAGTGCGTTCCACAAGTCCTGCAGACTGTATGCACAATGACGCTTTGAGTCAATTTTGCAACAACTGTCCCACTTGTTACAACATCATTCACAAATGCATAATTTTCACTTCAAATCACTTCTTGAAATTCCAAATGTCAGGATAATTTGTGTTAGGTTGAAGATGTATTTTATCCCATATTTTACTCTATTAGTATTGCAAAAGAATTGTTCCACAGCGTGACCCATGTTTGACCATATGGATGAGAAGACTTCACAGAGAAGCGGATGCCTGAAGACTGGATCAACGTCTGCAACATCAAAGGAGGTGTGCTGAGACACACCTCTGAAACAAAAGGACTGAGACTTTAGTACCAGAGCACTAAAAGGGCATATCTGCCTTTTCAATCAGTGGATGACTGCCATTGATGTCTGTCTTTCCTCTTGTGTCTGAGATGTTTACATGTTCCTGCTGGTGCTCCCCCCTTCATCCCTTAGTGCAAATACATTGTATTGTTAGGGACTTCCCTAATAAAATAGAGGGCTCGGCGGAGTGTGCTCCAGAACGAATTTGGAGATGTAACTGAGCACACCTCCGTTCGTTCTCCTCGCGAGTAAAAGATCAACTCTTGTCTTCCTTCCATTCATTTAGCCTATGTTCAGTGAATGCTTAGGTGATTGAACCTGACAATTTGATTACACAACACTTTTTCCAACTGTTTTAGCATCAACATATGTTGTCGGAAACAACTTAATCCATTTTGAAAACATATGAATTACAACCAAACAATATTGCATCTCAAACAAATAACACTGTCTAAAAAAAAGTTTTTTGTTGAAAAGTCTGTATGTGGGAACAATTTCATATCATACTACCCCTCTCTTGACACATGTGGTTATGCTCGTGTGTCACTCTTATTACTTTTCCAATCAATGAATTAGGCAGCCAGGATTTGCCATCTGCCAATTTGCTGATCCTGTCCTCAGCAATGTTTGCACCTTTGTTCTCCCAATGTGTGCGTTCAATTACTGGTACCTTTTTCCCTGGCGTGGGATCAAATTGTCAAGTTGATTTTCTGCGTGTGGGGGTGTGTTCATTTTCCCTTTTAGCTGCGCTGTGTCGATATAAAGGCGAGGCAGTTTCCAATTGTAATTGTGTCATTTTCTGTTAAGTGAATTTTGCGTTCACAAATAACTATTTTAGACGTGCTTTATGCACAACTTTTCTTTTCCTGTTGTGGTTTTTAAAGCCCAATGTCGACAGAACGCATGAACATTTATCTTGATTGTCAGTCCACATTGTAACCATACAACTCATACAAGATGGGAAACCCCAAATTTTAATTAGCTCACACCCGCCTACGCTCTTCCTGCTTATCCTAACAATCTCTTATCCGTTGGTATCACAATGTTAGTACTCCCATCGCATAAAAGTCAGTTTGATTTCAGGCTGCGACCTTGGTTCTCAAACACTTTTACTTCTTATCAGTCTGGAATGCCCACCTGGTCTGTGTTACAAGTCTGAGTTCCTCCAGTCGGGAGGAAGGTCAAGTCGCGGTTTGGTGATAATTTGGACGGCTCCACAGTCGTGTGGCGCCTCCTAGATGATGCGGGGAAAAAATGACGCTGGGCTGAAATGCACCGCAACTTATCAGTATAATGTGTCCCTGTGACAATTAGGCCGGCGTGCAATGTGAATGTGGTGGGAAAAGAATGTAATTTTTTGATTCCTTAAAGCAGCAGTGAAAGCTCTTAATCACACTCTAAGTGGTTCTCTGCCACGAAATCCAAATTGTTGTGACTAAATATGCAAATGAATTCATTTTGCCCTGGTTCCTGCAGTAACCCAGGCTAATGAAGTCATTTTTTGCAGTCACTGTTTTGCTCAAATGGCTTATAATAATTTGGTAGTGCGTTAAGATGCTTTGTCGATACAATCTTGTAGTGTATCTTCACAAGTTCCAACATACACAACCCATTCCATGGCCATGACGATACTGTTTTAAAGATTACCAAGGCTTGTTGGACCTTTCTCTGCCACATAAATTACAGCCCTGAGAGGCACTGGGCCTCAACTTTATCTATGAAGGGTCAGGGATTTAATGGGGGTCACCGAGGCGTCCCAAGGAAAGTTTTTACAGAAAAGTGGTCTGGCAATATCTTTTCTCTTTCTTATCACTGACAATGCGCCCCTTTAAAGTTTTGACGTTTGTTTGAATTCGCCCGTGCTTATTAATTCTATTGAAGTCCAATTTTGTCAGTGTATCACGGCCTAATGAGTAAAACGCATGTTGATGTAGAACTCCTTCTACACACACTTTTATGTTTGACTTTTTACGTCACGTGATCCTCCATTGCTACCACAACTCGTCCTGAAAAGTTAATGTTTTGTAACAAGACTTACTGCTTCCTCCTTTCTTTCTTTTCTTTTTCCTTCCTTCTGCCCAACACGTTCATGCTTTCTGTGCATAATTTAGAATTTTCTTTTCCATTTTACAAGTTGGCCAATTTAAATTAGGTTGTTTTATTTGAAAAGCCTGTAATTCTCTTTTTTTTCCCCTTTTCACCTAATCACAAATTTCTTATCACAAAAATGAACATGTTAATTCTATTTTATTTCCTATTTTTCCAATCTTGTGACTCATTTCACTTCAACCAGTTCTACCTTAAAGTGGACAAGTACACATCAATGTTTTTTGTAGTTTCTATTTTCTTCTCTGCTTTAATGAAAATTATAGCCCTTCTAGCCAAATTTTTCCTGTGTCATTTCTATCTCTGCATTTCATTCCATTTCTGGCCTACCTTAATACTAAAACAAAAATGCTCTTTCAAAAATTAAAACTATCTAAAACTAGTGATGGCAAAATGAAGCCCCATAAAGCAGCCAAGCCCTGCAGGGAAATACTTCACACACGAATGGGCTTCGAGATGCTTCATTTTTCTTGACTACGCCATCCCATGGACAGAAAAATGTATAACATGCTTGGTGCATGCAATAAAATGGTGAGCTGTAAATCATGCTCTGCCCACCAAACAATATGTATTTGAAGAGTGATTTTAATTGTTCTGTTTTACTTTGTCTTCTAACTTCTCCAATATTCAGACAGCTCCGCCGAGACCAACGTTTCACCCCCACACTGATATAAAATGGACCCAACCGTTTGGGTCTCTTTCCAAATTTGGTACCAAAGCCTCCCCCACAGTGCGGCAGCTATCTTGAATTGGCCCGTTCCCAGAAAGTTTTACTTCATTCAGTGTCATTCAGTATTATTCAAAATCTTTCAGTGTCATTCCAAATCATTCAATGTCATTCACAATCTTTCCACATCCTTCCACCTTCCATCGTTCAGTGTCATTCCACATTCTCTTTCATATATAACATAACATAACAATAACATAATCCTGGGTCAGCAGACACCTAATTAATGTGTTAATACATGATACATTTTTCTATAAGCAACCCTTATGATTGTAACGTATTTTTAATTCTTTCTAGGCGGGAACTGTCCGAACAAAAAATTCATGCAATTTGTAATTAGACACTTTGTCATACAAAAAGTCACTCAGGGCAAGAGAAAAAAAATTGTCACTTGCCCAAGTTGGGCAAGTAATTTGGCCACTCGGGCAAGGCAAATTTTAGTGGCACTTGCCCTATGGGCAAGCAGTTTTTAAAGTTAACTTCGAACCCTGTGATGGTGTCTTGTGACCTGTCTTTATCAGCTGATGTTCCATGAAGGCGTGCCTTACCTGTCACAAGAATGAAGGCAAGTCACGCCCCCCGCTGTCCATTCACTCCGCCAAGACGCTGCTCCAGGTGGTAGAGAGGATGAAGGCTCCCTTGTCTCTGTTCATGGTTTTTATGCCTCGCTTGCAGATCTCAATGGCCTCTCTGATCCAGCGCTGTAGTTTGTTCTCTTCTGTGCGGATGACCCTGCCCTTCTCCCGGTCCATGATGTGGTTTTCCCTTTTGCAGTGGTCAGTGATTGCTGATTTGTAATGTTCATGTTGTGCTTGTTCTTTTACTGCTCTGATTTTTTAATTTTTTTGACAGGTAAGTCACACCCTCATGGAACATCAGCTGATAAAGACTGGTCTCAAGACACCATCATGCGACACTCTGAAGAAGGCGAAAGACTCGCCGAAACATGTCAGGTAAAAAATTAACCTAAAACATAAATGTCTGCTTTTAATGAATCAGTCAAATATCAATAATAAGAAGACAAAATGAACCTAATACAAATAAATGAATGCTTAATAACTCCCCTGCACATGCTCCTAAAAATCCAAACCTTCACCTGTAAATAAAACGTCCCGACCTGAAGACATCTTAATGTTATTATTTTGTTTTACACACAGCGCCGCCAAGTGGAATCAAAAATTTGTTTTTATTTAAATTTTCACGTACTGCACGGTGCCCTTCTGACGAATCCGACTGAAAATTAGTCAGAAAAGACTCAAGACAATGATCTTACTCTCTGCCGAATTTTGTGACGTTTTGGCAAAAGGCGTGGCTATTACGGTGCTGAAAAGTCCGATTGTACTTTGTGACAACAAAAGCTCCGGCAACATGACTCAGATGATCCTATCTTCTCGAAGTTGTACACATTTGAGGATACTTCAGCCCTGAAGACTTCTACCAACTTATTTTTCATCGTAGTAGTAGCGCCACCAACTGGTAAAAGCTAATACAAGTTATTTTCTTGGATGTTTTTCTCCGTGCAACTCAACAAGGTCGCCCTCATATATGCTCGGATTACTGTTTCGGCCATGAGGATGTCACAATACGAAATTCGTCCTTTTTCGTGAAAGGTTGTGGGAGTGGCATTGCACTGTTCGGCAATAAAACAACGCTGATTATGAGGTTGTAAATATGAACGACAACTCGTGAAACTTTACACACACATCAGGCCGAGCAAATTTATCAATATTTTATACGTTAGTTGTGCAGCTTTTTTGAAATGGCTCGCCATGGCCCTCGAGAAATGTTCAAAAAAGCAACCCTGGTTGAGTGTTTCACCTCGCCTTTTGTAAATTTTATGGAGTACAGTGAACCCTCGGTTATCGCGGTTAATGGGGACCGAGACCACCCGCGAAAACTGAAAATCCGCGAAGTAGCGGCACACCTTCAAAAATGCTTAAAAAAAATACAATATATATAATAAATATATAAATATATATATATATATATATATATATATATATATATACGGGGAGAGAGAGAGTGAAATTCATGTTATAACAAAAAAAACAAATTATTATTAAAACATATTATTTTTTAATTCCCCAGCCATTCTTTTTGTATTTATTTAATTACTCCGACTTTTACCTGCTGGTACGCCGTCCGGTGTACCCTGTGAAATGAAAGGTGGCATTCTTTATTTATTTATTCATTTATTCATTCATAACTGACAGCCTCGCGCTCTGCTCGTGCCCGGGCGGAAGAGGTGCTCCAATTCGGCTTAACTGTGACACACGCCCGCCCTCCTCCCCCGGAACTTCCATTCGGTTAAACTTAGGGGCCGCTTGGCACCGCCCGTGCCCGGGGAAGGTGCTCCTCTTCGGCTTACTGTGACGCGAGCATGCCCTCCTCCTCCGGAGCTTCCATTCAGTTAAACTTAGGGGCCGCTTGAAACCGCCCGTGCCCGGGGAAGGTGCTCCTCTTCGGCTTACTGTGACGCGAGCATCCCCTCCTCCTCCGGAGCTTCCATTCGGTTAAACTTAGGGGCCGCTTGGAACCGCCCGTGCCCGTGGAAGGTGCTCCTCTTCGGCTTACTGTGACGCGAGCATGCCCTCCTCCTCCGGAGCTTCCATTCGGTTAAACTTAGGGGCCGCTTGGCACCGCCCGTGCCCGGGGAAGGTGTTCCTCTACGGCTTAACTGCCACGCACGCCGGCCGGAGCTCTGGTACGGTCCAAACCGCGCGAAACGTCGCCACCGATCGTGTCCGGGGGAACGTGCTCTTCTTCGTCCACTCTCCTCTTCGCCCACGCTCTTCTTCGGCGCACGCCGGCCGTCTAACCGCTCCAGCGCCCCGTCGTGCCGCTCGGCGAAACTACAATGCCCCCGAATATTTTTTAGACCCGCGAAGCACTGAACCCGCGAAAGGTGAACCGCGAAGTAGCGAGGGTTCACTGTATATATAAGACCAAGACCTACAAAAAAGTCTCTTGGAGCAATGAGCTAGGTTTTACAGGAAGTCGGCCATTTTGAATTTACTTAAAAGGGGGCGGGTCACCACAATGGACTTTGTGTAGAAATTATTATTGGGGCCCGAGCAGCGACGGCGGCGAGGTCCCTATTGTTTTTGTAGAAATTATTATTAGGGCCCGAGCAGCGACCGCTACGAGGTCCCCATTGTTTTTGTGGAAATTATTATTATTTTTATTATTATTATTAGGGCCCGAGCAGTGACCGCTGCGAGGTCCCTATTGTTTTTCTAGAAATTGTTATTAGGGCCCGAGCTGCGACGGCTGCGAGGTCCCTATTGTTTTTGTAGAAAATATTATTACTTTTATTATTAATAATATTATTATTATTATTATTAGGGCCTGAGCAGCGACCGCTGCGAAGTCCCTATTGTTTTTGTAGAAATTATTATTATTATTATTTTTCCGATTGTTCGATCGCATTTTTGACCCCCGAAACATGCACAAAAACTCACCAAACTTGGCAGTCTCATCGGGCATGGCGAAAAATTTGATATTTTAACGTCTAATATGAACAGGAAGTGAGTTATGAATTTTTGAAAGTCCGACTTTTGCCCTTTTTTGCATGTTTACAGGGGTCATTCTTTTGCACCCTGATCCTAAAGGCTTCATCTGATTGCCTTAAAGTTCTGTCTGGAGCATCTTAAGACCTGGGACAAACACTGGGGCTAAAATTTTTTGTTTCCGAAATACTATATGACGGGGGCGGGGCTTCAAAGTTTTCACTTAAGATTTCCTTCGCCGCAATGGACAAAATGCTTAATAACTCTCCTGCACGTGCTGCTAAAAATCCAAAACTTCACATGTACATAAAGAGTCGGTACCTGAAGACATCTATATGTTTATATTCAGTTATACACCTTGCGCCAATCAATATAAATTTTTACATTTTGACGTACTGCACGGTGCCCTTTTAACGAATCCGATTGAAAATTGGCTTGAAAAGACTCAAGACATTGATCTTACTCTATCCCTATTTTTATGACTTTCCTTCAAAGGGCGTGGCTATTACGGTGCCGCAGAGTCTGATTATTCTCCGTGGCAACAAAAGTTCCTGCAAAATGATTCAGATGATCCATCTTCTGGAAATCTTTCACATTTGAGGATATTCAGGCCCTGAAGACGGCTGCCAACTTATTTTTGATCGCAGTGGTAGCGCCACCAACTGGTTAAAACAAATACAAATTATTTTCGTTGATGTTTTTCTCCGGGCAGGTTAACAAAATCTACCTTATATTTGCTCGGATGAGTGTTTAGGCCTTGAGCATGTCACAATACGAAAGTCTTTCGCCTTCTTCAGAGTGTCACATGATGGTGTCTTGTGACCCGTCTTTATCAGTTGATGTTCCATGAGGGCGTGACTTACCTGTCACAAGAATGAAGGCAAGTCACGCCCCCCGCTGTCCGTTCACTCCGCCAAGATGCTGGTCCAGGTGGTAGAGAGGATGAAGGCTCCCTTGTCTCTGTTCATGGTTTTTATGCCTCGCTTGCAGATCTCAATGGCCTCTCTGATCCAGCGCTGTTGTTTGTTCTCTTCTGTGCGGATGACCCTGCCCTTCTCCCGGTCCATGATGTGGTTTTCCCTTTTGCAGTGGTCAGTGATTGCTGATTTGTAATGTTCATGTTGTGCTTGTTCTTTTACTGCTGTGATTTTTTCATTTTTTTGACAGGTAAGTCACACCCTCATGGAACATCAGCTCAAGACACCATCATGCGACACTCTGAAGAAGGCGAAAGACTCGCCGAAACATGTCAGGTAAAAAATTAACCTAAAACATAATTGTCTGCTTTTAATGAATCAGTCAAATATCAATAATAAGAAGACAAAATGAACCTAATACAAATAAATGAATGCTTAATAACTCCCCTGCACATGCTCCTAAAAATCCAAACCTTCACCTGTAAATAAAACGTCCCGACCTGAAGACATCTTAATGTTATTATTTTGTTATACACACAGTGCCGCCAAGTGGAATCAAAAATGTGTTTTTATTTTAATTTTCACGTACTGCACGGTGCCCTTTTGACGAATCCGACTGAAAATTAGTCAGAAAAGACTCAAGACAATGATCTTACTCTCTGCCGAATTTTGTGACGTTTTGGCAAAAGGCGTGGCTATTAAGGTGCTGAAAAGTCCGATTGTACTCTGTGGCAACAAAAGCTCCGGCAACATGACTCAGATGATCCTATCTTCTCGAAGTTGTACACATTTGAGGATACTTCAGCCCTGAAGACATCTACCAACTTATTTTACATCGTAGTAGTAGCGCCACCAACTGGTAAAAGCTAATACAAGTTATTTTCTTGGATGTTTTTCTCCGTGCAACTCAACAAGGTCGCCCTCATATATGCTCGGATGACTGTTTCGGCCATGAGGATGTCACAATACGAAATTCGTCCTTTTTCGTGAAAAGTTGTGGGAGTGGCATTGCACTGTTCGGCAATAAAACAAAGCTGATTATGAGGTTCTAAATATGAACGACAACTCGTAAAACTTTACACACACATCAGGCCGAGCAAATTTATCAATATTTTATACGTTAGTTGTGCAGCTTTTTTGAAATGGCTCGCCATGGCCCTCGAGAAATGTTAAAAAAAAGCAGCTCTGGTTGAGTGTTTCACCTCGCTTTTTGTAAATTTTATGGAGTACAGTGAACCCTCGGTTATCGCGGTTAATGGGGACCGAGACCACCCGCGAAAACTGAAAATCCGCGAAGTAGCGGCGCACCTTCAAAAATGCTTAAAAAAAATATACAATATATATAATAAATATATATATATATAATAAATATATATATATATATATATATATATATACGGGGAGAGAGAGAGTGAAATTCATGTTATAACAAAAAAAACAAATTATTATTAAAACGTATTATTTTTTTATTCCCCAGCCATTCTTTTTGTATTTATTTAATTACTCCGACTTTTACCTGCTGGTACGCCGTCCGGTGTGCCCTGTGAAATGAAAGGTAGCATTCTTTATTTATTTATTCATTTATTCATTCATAACTGACAGCCTCGCGCTCCGCTCGTGCCCGGGCAGAAGAGGTGCTCCAATTCGGCTTAACTGTGACACACGCCCGCCCTCCTCCCCCGGAGCTTCCATTCGGTTAAACTTAGGGGCCGCTTGGCACCGCCGTGCCCGGGGAAGGTGCTCCTCTTCGGCTTACTGTGACGCGAGCATGCCCTCCTCCTCCGGAGCTTCCATTCGGTTAAACTTAGGGGCCGCTTAGAACCGCCCGTGCCCGGGGAAGGTGCTCCTCTTCGGCTTACTGTGACGCGAGCATGCCCTCCTCCTCCGGAGCTTCCATTCGGTTAAACTTAGGGGCCGCTTGGAACCGCCCGTGCCCGAGGAAGGTGCTCCTCTTCGGCTTACTGTGACGCGAACATGCCCTCCTCCTCCGGAGCTTCCATTCGGTTAAACTTAGGGGCCGCTTGGCACCGCCCGTGCCCGGGGAAGGTGCTCCTCTACGGCTTAACTGCCACACACGCCGGCCGGAGCTCTGGTACGGTCCGAACCGCGCGAAACGTCGCCACCGATCGTGTCCGGGGGAACGTGCTCTTCTTCGTCCACTCTCCTCTTCGCCCACGCTCTTCTTCGGCGCACGCCGGCCGTCTAACCGCTCCAGCGCCCCGTCGTGCCGCTTGGCAAAACTACAATGCCCCCGAATATTTTTTAGACCCGCGAAGCACTGAACCCGCGAAAGGTGAACCGCGAAGTAGCGAGGGTTCACTGTATGTATAAGACCAAGACCTACAAAAAAGTCTCTTGGAGCAATGAGCTAGGTTTTACAGGAAGTCGGCCATTTTGAATTTACTTAAAAGGGGGCGGGTCACCACAATGGACTTTGTGTAGAAATTATTATTGGGGCCCGAGCAGCGACCGCGGCGAGGTCCCTATTGTTTTTGTAGAAAATATTATTACTTTTATTATTATTATTATTATTATTATTATTAGGGCCTGAGCAGCGACCGCTGCGAAGTCCCTATTGTTTTTGTAGAAATTAGTATTATTATTATTTTTCCGATTGTTCGATCGCATTTTTGACCCCCGAAACATGCACAAAAACTCACCAAACTTGGCAGTCTCATCGGGCATGGCGAAAAATTTTATATTTTTTAACGTCTAATATGAACAGGAAGTGAGTTATGAATTTTTGAAAGTCCGACTTTTGCCCTTTTTTGCATGTTTACAGGGGTCATTCTTTTGCACCCTGATCCTAAAGGCTTCATCTGATTGCCTTAAAGTTCTGTCTGGAGCATCTTAAGACCTGGGACAAACACTGGGGCTAAAATTTTTTGTTTCCGAAATACTATATGACGGGGGCGGGGCTTCAAAGTTTTCACTTAAGATTTCCTTCGCCGCAATGGACAAAATGCTTAATAACTCTCCTGCCCGTGCTGCTAAAAATCCAAAACTTCACATGTACATAAAGAGTCGGTACCTGAAGACATCTATATGTTTATATTCAGTTATACACCTTGCGCCAATCAATATCAATTTTTACATTTTGACGTACTGCACGGTGCCCTTTTAACGAATCCGATTGAAAATTGGCTAGAAAAGACTCAAGACATTGATCTTACTCTATCCCTATTTTTATGACTTTCCTTCAAAGGGCGTGGCTATTACGGTGCCGCAGATTCTGATTATTCTCCGTGGCAACAAAAGTTCCTGCAAAATGATTCAGATGATCCATCTTCTGGAAATCTTTCACATTTGAGGATATTCAGGCCCTGAAGACGGCTGCCAACTTATTTTTGATCGCAGTGGTAGTGCCACCAACTGGTTAAAACAAATACAAATTATTTTTGTTGATGTTTTTCTCCGGGCAAGTGAACAAAATCTACCTTATATTTGCTCGGATGAGTGTTTAGGCCTTGAGCATGTCACAATACGAAAGTCTTTCGCCTTCTTCAGAGTGTCACATGATGGTGTCTTGTGACCCGTCTTTATCAGTTGATGTTCCATGAGGGCGTGACTTACCTGTCACAAGAATGAAGGCAAGTCACGCCCCCCGCTGTCCGTTCACTCCGCCAAGATGCTGGTCCAGGTGGTAGAGAGGATGAAGGCTCCCTTTTCTCTGTTCATGGTTTTTATGCCTCGCTTGCAGATCTCAATGGCCTCTCTGATCCAGCGCTGTTGTTTGTTCTCTTCTGTGCGGATGACCCTGCCCTTCTCCCGGTCCATGATGTGGTTTTCCCTTTTGCAGTGGTCAGTGATTGCTGATTTGTAATGTTCATGTTGTGCTTGTTCTTTTACTGCTC